>NW_003020039.1:207727-351026 GCF_000006335.3 Candida tropicalis MYA-3404 | reverse complement strand
CGGGGGGGGGGGGAGAGGAGTTTGACCTTCTCACCTAATATCCGTTATCCGTTACAATGACGAATGGGTGGCTTATACTTTATTATCCTGTGAATCCCACACCATGAGCTGTTATTACATTTAAATCGATTTCTTTTTATATATAGTATGTATTACTATTTCTTTCAAATGTGTCTAAATACAAGTCTCTATTAAAAATTAAATATGTCATCCTTTTGGTATCCGGATTCTTTGGCTAAATCATTAACATATTCCACAAAAGCTGGTGGTCCACAAACAACAAGTTTACCATCTGAACCAGTTGGTGAAAAAAATTCAAAATCAGATTTCTTAACAAATTCTCCAGTAACATATTTGATATCTAAATCAGGATATTTCAGAGCCATGTTGTCTAATTCATCTTTTAATAAAATATCAGTTTCTTCATTATTGGCAAACAATAATTTGATTTTAGTATTATCTTCCAAATTAGTAATAATTCTGGTGATGATTTGTAACATTGGAGTTATACCAGTACCACCAGCAATCAATCCAACTTCTTTATATTCATTAGGAATGTAATTAAGTCTACCGAATGGACCTCTAAACTTAACAGTTTGACCAATTTGAACATTTGCCAATTTTCTAGTAACAACACCATTTTTATAATGTTTAACCAAAATATCAAAGAATCCAGTATCAAATTGATTAGAAATAGGAGTATAATATCTAACCTCATCCTTTCCATCAACATTAAAACAACAAGCCAATGAATGACCAGTTGGAATATCTAAAACTTCATCATCTTTACCTAATTTAAATCTGTAAATAGCAGTCATTGGACCGATTAAAGTCTTATCCAATAATTCAAAATCTTGCCATTTAACAGCATGCATAGAAGATCTACGTTTAATAGCACCATAAATTTGCATTGAACAAATAATGACAATAAAAGCAATGGAATATGGCATATATTCCCATCCAAAGATCCATGTACCAAACAAAATTAAACCAATAGGTATATAAATACCATGTATAGGTTGCTTGAGTAATTCTCTTTTATCTTCCATAGTTGAACTGGTAGTCGTTAAGAAGTTAAGAAATGATCTGTTAATTCACAAAACAAAACAAAACAAAACAAAAAAAGTGGATATTCTTTATTAAAAAAAAAAATGAAAAGAAGAATTAACACTGAAAAAGTAAGATTTAAAGTGGAAAAAAAAAAGAAAGAAAAGAGAAACATAGGAACTGCACTTCAAGCACGAAAAGAAAAGACCAAAAAAAAAAAAAAACTCACTAAATAATTCGCCAGTACACGTACTTCGGAATATAACCGATCAACAACAATCTACGGGGGGGAATAATAAACTATGGATTTTATATTTCTTATGGAATATAGAATATAGAATATAGAATATAGGGTATGTTTATATAAGAATTAGAGGTATATAAAAAAAATCAAATACTAAAAGTAAAAAATAAGAATAAGGAAGAAAAAAAAAGACTATAGAACCCAAAATTAACATGAATAAATGAAAACATTTATATCAACCAATGATAGCAAATAAAAAAAATTAAACTTCAGATTTAATGAAAAGAAAATAGAGATTTTATTAAAAGAATTTGGATATTCTAGAATGAAAGAAAAGAAAAACTAATATTCTTCTTCTTCTTCTGGGAAAGAATCAGTACCAACTTCAATGTAATCTCTTTCTAATGCAGCCAAATCTTCTCTAGCTTCAGTAAATTCACCTTCTTCCATACCTTCACCAACGTACCAGTGAACGAAAGCTCTCTTGGAGTACATCAAGTCGAATTTTCTGTCAATTCTTCTCCAAGCTTCAGCAATAGCGGTAGTGTTAGATAACATACAGACAGCTCTGGAGGCACTGGCTAATTCAGAACCTTGGATAGCAGTAGGTGGTTGGTAACAGATACCAATCTTGAAACCAGTTGGACACCAGTCAACCAATTGAACAGTCTTTTTAGCTTTAACTTGGGCAACAGCATTTTGAACATCTCTAGTGACAACATCACCACGATATAACAAACAAGTAGCCATATATTTTCCAGTTCTTGGATCACATTTAACCATTTGGTTACCTGGTTCAAAACAAGATTGGGTGATTTCAGAAACAGAATTGGCTTCGTGGGTGGCTCTGGTCTTGGAGAAAACTGGAGCATAACTAACCAATGGAAAATGGATTCTTGGGTATGGGACCAAGTTGGTTTGGAATTCATTCAAATCAACATTCAAAGAACCATCAAATCTTAAGGATGCAGTAACTGAGGAAACAACTTGAGCAATCAAATTGTTCAATGAACTAAAGTTTGGTCTTGAAATATCCAAGTTTCTTCTGCACATATCATAAATAGCTTCGTTATCAACCATGAAAGTACAATCAGCGTGTTCCAAGGTGGTGTGGGTAGTCAAAACAGTGTTATATGGTTCAACAACAGAAGTAGAGACTTGTGGAGCTGGGTAAACAGCAAATTCCAATTTGGATTTCTTACCGTAATCCAAGGACAATTGTTCCAATAACAAAGAACCCAAACCAGAACCGGTACCACCACCCAAGGAGTGAGTGAAAAGGAAACCTTGCAAACCATCACATTGGTCACTCATTCTTCTAACTCTGTCTAAAACATCATCCAAGATTTCTCTACCAACAGTGTAATGACCTCTGGCGTAGTTATTGGCAGCATCTTCTTTACCAGCAATTAATTGTTCTGGATGGAACAAGTCCTTGTAAATACCAGTACGGACTTCATCAATAACATTTGGTTCCAAATCAACATATAAGGCACGTGGAACATATTTACCTGAACCAGTTTCACTGAAAAAAGTAGAGAAACCTTCTTCACCACCCTTTGGTCTATCTAATCCTTCTTGTAAGTACCCATCTGGTCTGATACCATGTTCTTGTGAGTACAATTCCCAACATGCATTACCGATTTGACAACCGGCTTGACCGACTATAATAGATACTAGTTAGTATTCATAATTCACAATTAATAATTGATAGGCTGATTGATTGATTAAGGATGTTGTTAAATTCATAAAATCAAATGCGATTACTAATATTCGATCTGTTGACGACGTGTAACACGATTTGTTTTGATTTCCTTGATCTGTTGAAAATAGAGAATATAACAAAATTCAAACAATTCACTACCTAACTGTATTTGTTATTCAAGAACATACCATTGATACTAATAACTTCTCTCATTATAGTTTGATTTGATTAATGAAAATGTGTTGTTTAAGATCAAAACAAGAAAAAGAAGAAAAGAAAAAACGAATGCTGTTTATTCTTAGTGAAAGAGAGAGAAGAAAAAATTTTGCGTGTGTGTGTGCAATAGGGATTCTCACTCTCTGTTTTTTTTTTTGTTGATTTGTTTACATTTTCAAAACTTTCACGATAAATCTGAATCTTTTTTTTTCTTTCTTTTCGCCTTCTCAGTAAAAATGCAAAGAAGTTCGTGTACAAATTTCAAAATATTCTCGATTCGTGTAGAAAGTAAACAAACGAGCTACAAAATAGAAAACTAAAGAACTAAAAAGCGGCAAAAAAAAATCAAATGAAGCATTCTTTTTTCTCTCTCTCTCTCTCTTTGCATCAAGTTTACAACCCAATGTATGATCTCAACTTGGCAACAAATCCTTGGGGTTTGGATTTCAATCCCAATTTAACTTGCAAGTCTTCACCAGCATCACTCAAAACATCACCAACAGATCTTTCCCAGCTCTTAACGTTATCATAACCAGTAAATAATCTATTCTGGAAAGCAGCTAAATTGACCAATTCTCGTCTGTTCAAACGAGATAGCCAATCATAATTATAGCCAAAAGATCTAAGATATGCCTTTAAGTCTGCATTGGAGAATGCTCGAACAACATTATCCCACTGAGAGTTAATTCCTTTCTCGGTCTTCTTGGCAGTTTTGTAGACTTTGTTGTTGAATAATGACAATCCATACAAAGCTTTACGATAGATACCTTCAGCATATTCGCCAAAGAAAGTTTTATACTTGACATACCCCTTGTCAAACCCCTTTTGAGCTTCTGAGGCACGAGAATTGACATCGGCAGCAAGTTTGGAAACATGCTCTTGAGCTTTATCGTATTTGGCTTGAACATCAGCAGCAGCTTCATCGTATTGGTCGCTGATTTGAGATTCAATGGAGTCGTACCCATCTTTTGCATCACTTGCAATGGACAGACCTTTCTTTGAAGCTTGGGATTTAAGCGATTCATATTGCTCACCAGCTTTTTCTTGATAATTCTTGACTTCATCACTAACATCAAGTACCACTTGATTTGCAGCATCAACTCTATTGTCATAAGTAGCTTGAGCACCGTACCACCATCTGGTTAATCTATCCAAAGCACCACTTTGTAATTCATCAATGTTTTGACTCAACTTTTGGGTTAATGAATTGACATAGTTTTTACTAGATATATGGGCATCTTTGATAAAAGCAGCGATGTTATTCTTTCCCTTTTCAGCACCACGCAAAAACTCAAGAGAGTATGCATAGGATGACTCTTCAATTTGATCCAATGCATCAGCTGCAGAGAATTTGGCCTTGTCAAAGTTTTCCTTGGCCGCATCACTTCCCAGTTTGTAATACTCTTGAACCACTTCAAATCCCTTTTGGATTTGGTCTTCAGTTAATTTCTCATACTCTTTAGGATCCAAATTCTTCTCCAAGTAATGCTTGTACCCATTGATATCTGGAGTATAGAAACGAATTTGCAGTTCAATGTTATTGTACAAATTACTAGCACCATTCTTTAACCCTTCAAACTGTTTCTGGAATGCAGAAACCAAATCTTGTCTGGACCCTTCAATTTGCTGACCTTGATCCTTCAACCATTGTTTTATGGAGTCGGTGGAAACATCATCAACTACCCAAGCGTAAGTTTCAACGTGAATTGGATCAAACTTGTGTTTCTTTACCAATTCAATCAATTGATGCTTAGTGGTGAATATGGAATATGAAACTTTTCTGACATCCAAGAATTCACGCAATTTATCTTTGGACCAATTGTTAATACCAACAAAGAATGTGTCATTAATCCATTCATCAGCTTTATTCTTTCTTTGTTCCCCTTTAGTAATCCATGGTTGGTAATCCTTTTCAGTGTCAGCTAACCAAGTTTGGATATCACTCAACATATACTTCTTATAAGTCTGAGCAAGCTTGATCAATTCATCTTTGTTCAACTCTTCAACATAAACACCAGGTTTGGTGTCAATAAAACCATGCAAGTATAACCATTCACGCAATTGACTATAATTCCAGGTTTCAAAAAATTCATCCTTTATTTGACCATACTTGTCGAAAATTGACTTGTCAAATAAATCCAAAGAATTAAACAATGATTCCTTTGTGTCCTTTATAGAGTTGGTAGCCTGGTAACTCAATTCCTTCAACTTGTCAATCAATTCTTCACGAGTAGATTGAGGTTCAAAATCAATACCATAATCGGTCAACCATTTCTTTAAATCATCGTCTGACCATGAAGATTCATATAACCAATTTCCAGGGTAAAACTTGGATCCCTGGTTTGTTTCAGCAATTTTGTCAAATTCTTGTTTGATTTTTTCAATCAAATCTTGTCTGGTGTCTTCTTTATTAAAAGAAATACCATTTCTTGATAACAAATTTTGCAAATTGGTTACTGGCCAACTTTCAAAAATCCACTCCTTAATAGAATATTTTTCATGATCCTTGTTTCCAAACAAATAATTGAAATTCAAGAATTCAGAATCTTGATGTTGACCATGGTTCTGTTTGATGAACTTTTGATATTCCTTTTCCAATTTTTTAGCTTCTTGATTAGCCAAACTAATCAATTTTGGGTTTTCCAAGTTCTCATTAAATGAAACCTTTCTTTCTTTCAAGAATTGCTTTAAATCGCTATTTGACCATTGGTCAAATCCATAGTTCGCCAACACTGGAAGTATCAACAAATACAACCACAATATAATTGAAACCATCATTGTCTTTTATTCGTTTGTAGTATTCAAAGAAGAAAGAGTTGTGGATTTAATTAATTATAAATTTTTTTAAACTAACAATTATAGTGGAGAACACGGAGAGTGCCATTATTTAAATGCATTTGAATGTCATAGCAATCCTGAAAAACTTAAATTGCTATTCACTACTGTACGTAATTGCATTTTGGTTTAGGAGGGTTGCTGTTAAAACTGTGGAACACACCAATAGTGAGACGAACGAGAACTTCCAAAGAAAAAAAAAAAGCAATCAAGAACTTGTCGTGGTAGAACAATTTAGAATAAATTAGCAACCTTAAATATCAAGACTCTTAAAGTTCTGTACATCAAAGAAATTGAAACATGAAGTTGGGAATTGTATTCTGTTGATAGTATTGTTGTTGCTTAAAAAAATTTTGGATTATCAACATCTTGTACTTTCCCCATACCAGAAAAAATCTCACACAGAATTGAACGAGCGAGTTTGCAACTTCTATTCTAATTTTTTTTGTTTCAATCTTCGTTTCAAGTTTCTACTTCTATTACCCATGGTCAATAAAACAAAAAAAAAACCAGAACAATTGTCTCTTTACAAAATAACTTCTATTACTCTTTTTCTAAGCAAGCTCCTATATTTATGTCACTGGTTAGAACTTATCCATCGAATGTTTCAAACTCATCCAATACTTCGAAGTACATAGAGTTGCAACTACAGCATGATCGGTTATTTAAGCAACTAAGCTATGGACACATAAATTATGACATTGATGATTTGAATGAAATGAGACAAACCATTTACATAAATCAGATGCTTAAACATAATATTAGAATTAATCATATCATGAGTCTAGAAAGATCACGGTATAAGATGTGTCCAATACAAAGTCTGGCAACTCTGATGTTTGATCAAGACCTGGTACGAAATACAAATTTATTATCTGCCAATAGTAAATTGAATTCGGATAAAATCGAATATGTAACAAAATATCGATTAGTTGATTGCAAGCTTGTTAAAAATCAAGTAACTTCTAGCATAAAAAAGCCATCATCATCATCATTATCAATAAAAGAACGACTAAAACAACTACTTGAGAAAAAACCAAATGAAACAAACTCATGTACCTCGAGTCAAGTGGAACCAAGCCTGGAATTGAAACATGCCCATCGTGAGTTTTTGAGACATGAACTACAACGAATGAGAACCTCAATACCTTGAATGATTTAGCACCATTTTCATAGTTCTGTACATAGGGTTCCTTTTCTTTTTGACACCCTTTAATAATATATTTCCATGTCAGACCAACTAGTCGGTGCAACAATACCCAGATTGGGATAGCTGATTAAATTGATTTACACAAATTCCAAGATTTCCAATCACTTGTGGTTATTAGCAAAACTTTACACATTTGCAAATTTTTTCAACACAAGCTGTCAAAATAAAATTAGGTGGAATGTGGAGGGAGGGAGAGAAACTAGCAGCTGAAACTTTGAAATTCTCATTCCTTCTCCATTGTTATAACACCACTAAAAAACCCGCATTGTAGTGGTTCTTTGCTCCGCGCTTCGCGTCTGATAATTTTATTTTCCTTCCAAGTTTCGTATTGATAAATTCACATTTCAAACATGCCACTTGTTTAATTCTAAAACCATGTTTCAACAAAACATGTACACGTCAATCCTTTAAAATAAAAATTTGAGCTCCTATTTAAATAACTAAAGGATGTTCTGTCCGGTGAAAGATGATTGAAAAAAAAAAGAAGAAACCAAAAAAAGATCAAGTTTCAGTAAACTACCACCTAGTTCTTTGATCGTCAGTCTTGTTCATACATACTAATCATGAAATTATTCAAATCAGCATTGTTAGCAGTTGCTCAGACTCAATTGGCATTTTCTTTTATGATTGATAGAATTGATTCTTTTCAATTCAGTGAAGTAGCACCATACAAGTGTTGGAAATTTGACAATATCCATGGTGAAACTAAATTCAAATTCGATGTTACTCATATGGAATTAGGTCAGAAATTACCAGTTAATGTTCATGTTAATGTGGAGCTGATGCATTTAGATAAAGATCAAGGAGAAGAAGATTTCACTATTCAAAGGGATGCTTATACCGTGTATGAATCTGACATCAAAGAGAAAGAAGCATTTGATGTTTTAATTGAACAACCAGGTGAATATTGTGTCCTGTTTAATGAAAACTCCGAATACTATGGTCCTTTCAATGCTAATTTTGAAATTATTGAAAAAATTAATCCAATCAAAGTTTCTCAAGAATTATTCAACCATCGTGTTACTGCGCTTATCGGTGCTTTAGTTATTGGTGCCCTTGTTGCTCAATATAACATCAAAGATTTGAAAAACATGTCACCAATTTCCAGAAGACTTTTTGTTCTTGTTGTTTTGCATTTTGCTTATAACGTCGCTTTATGTTTCATTTCCAACCCAGCTAGAAGTGTTCTTTTCCAAAACACTATTGGTAGTGTTTTGACTTGTTGGAATACTTACGTGACAATTATGATTTATTTTGGAAGTGGGTTCAAGAACCTTGGTTACAGAGTTCCTTCCAATATGGCCTGGCTCAAGAGAGCAATTATGGCTGCACTTGTCATCACCACCACTGTTTCCACTTCAGTATTATCCAACTCTGTTGTTAAAAAAAGCATTATGGTAGATGGTCAACTTCAAGATATTTACTTGCACAAGGATAATGGTCCATATATTCTGCAACCATATCTCCAATCTCTTGTCAATGGGGTTGTTTCTGTTCTCGGTGTTGCACTTTTGGTATGTGTTACCATTCTCCCATTCATCTACGGATTTGTCATCTACAATCGTTTCAGTAAATCTGGTGAACACGTCAATCAAGAATTGATGAGAAAAACATTGGTTTTCCATGGTATTTATGCTTGGTTTATTGGTTCTGCATTATACTATTATTTTGATTTTATGAAATTATTTGAAGAGTATGTCCCAGTTGTTATTTTATTTGTCATCTGGTTCTCTGAAAGACCATATGTCGCTCTGAAAGGTTTTGAAGATTTTGGCAGTTTGAATGGTATTAAGGAATTCTATTTGTAAGAAGTATATAGACTTGGTATAAGAATTAAAAGACACGCATACTTTTACTATTACTTTTTACTTTTTACTTCTGTTTTGCAACAAACGAGATCGATGTTGATTTTCGTGATGTGTGGACGTGGACCCTTAACGGGAAAAGTAATTGAACATCTGTTCATTTTAACTTGGCAAAGATGTATACGTGTCTATTGTAAGAAGTAATGTTGTCATCATCATCACCAACAAATGTTGAATTAGTTAATATTGTCAGTGGGAGTTAGCCTGTGGGTGATGATCGGCGATCCTCAATTTTAATACTTTTATAACATTTTCCTTTCTGACATATCTAAACAAAAAATAAAATTCTAAAATAATATCATGATTTCTTTTACCATGATAAAATAAAGCTCCTCCTTTTTTATATCGCCTGTTCATAGAAAGTATATATAAAGAATATCATGTTCCTAAGATTGACATAATTTTTATTTTCTTTCTCTTGTTGATTAATCTATATCAATAATAATAATCACCATCTGCAGCATGAAGTTTTTTAATTTACTTCCATTATTAGCTTTTCAATTGAGGTTCATATCATGTGAACATTCCCATCTTCTTAATTCAATAAAAGTATTAGAATTTAATGAAAAATCAGAAGAACAATGTTTAACAGTTCCACATCTTGATAGTAAAACTAAATTTGATATTGAAATTGAAGGTATTGAAAAAAATCAAATCATGCCAATTAATGTTAAACATAATTCTGAACCAATGTCATTTGATTTTGCCAATGCAAAAGATAGACATGAATTAGAACTGAACATTCATACCACTACTATTTATGAAGGTATGTTTGAAGGAAATGGTAAGAAAATTATCGATATTTATAGACCAGGTAATTATTGTATTACTTTTAATAATGATTCTAAATTTATTGGATCATTTAAAGCTAAAGCTACATTAATTGAAGAAATTTTCCCAATTACAATTAAAAAAGAAATTAAAAAAGCTGCTATTAAATCAATAGTTGGTATTGTTGTTCTTGTTGGTATTATATTCAAGTATAACATAATGAGTGTTGATGCTTTTAAAGATTTAACTCCAGTTTGTCAAAGTTTAATGCTGGTTTTATTTGTTGAAATTGCGTATTTCAGTATTATGTTTTCATTGGAACTGTATTGTTCATTGTTTCCTAGTGGTTATGCTTATTTGATTGTTGAAAATTATCTTAAACGTGGTTTACATAGTGTTCAAGAATGTTGGAAAACTTATGTCATTGTTATGATTTATTTTGGTAGTGGATATAAAAACTTGGGTTATAAAGTACCTTCCAATATTCCAATTGCCGGTAGAATATTTTTGGGTGTTCTTTTAACTTTTATGTTGGTTATATTACCAAATCATTCAGTTAAAGTTGCTAAAAGAACAGTACTTATTGATGGTGAAGTTTCCGATAAATATTTAATGATTTTCAATAATTCACCATCTCCATATAAATTCGTTAGAGCAACAATGTCTGGTCTTAGATTCATTGGTAGTGGTTTACTTTTATTGTGTATCTCTGTTGTTCCTGTTATTTATGGTTATATTATCTATAGCCGTTTTGCTAAAAGTGGAGAAATTGCTAATGCTCAATTAATGAAAAAAACTTTGTTATATCATGGTATTGGTTATACAATCACTACTATTATTGTTGGCGATTTCCAATTTGTCAAATTATTTACTGAATATATCCCAATCGTATTGTTGTGGTGGATTTGGTATTCTGAAAAACCACATGTTGCCTTGAAGAACAAATCTCAAGATGTCGAAGACACTGATGCTGCTGTTCCATTACAACCAATTAGCATTTAGGAAACCAAAAGTGGAATAACCGTAATACTTGTTTTGTTTCTTACCTGGCAGATCTATATTACTGTTATAAATTAAGCTGTATATGTTGTAGCTATATATATATATATATATATATATATAATACACTAAAACATTTCATATTCTTTCATAAAAATAAATAACACATTCAAGAAAATTGAACTGTACATCTATTCCTTGATAGCGTAATTTCTTCTAAACTTGTCATCAACTTCAGTCAAGTAGTAGGTACCTTGGCTCAAGTTATCGAGGGAACCTTGTGGCTTGAAGCTCTTTTGTAAATGAGCTTTTTCTCTTAATTCAATAGCAGCCAAGTATTCTTCTGGGCTTTGGATCTTTCTACCTTCACCTAATTTGTAGTCAAAGTCCAAAACTTTGGTAATTGGTGAGATATCACCAACAACAGTAACGGACAATAAAGTGGAAGCCAAACCAGAACCGTAGGAGAAAAGACCAATTCTCTTGTCTTTCAAGTTTTCAGCACCAACATAGTATAATAAGGAAGCCAAAGAGACCCATGATGAGGCAGTGTACATGTTACCAGTATTTGTTGGGACTTGCAAAGCTGGTTGGACTCTCTTTTTGGTTTCATCTTTAGCCAAAGTGACAAAAGTCTTTTCCAAGACTTTATCAGTCAAAGAAGCGTCGTAAGACAAGTTGTCAATGTGTTGTCTGGTGGATTCATCAATCAAATCAGCAAATTTGGATGGGTCGGATTTATAATCGTTGTACAACAATCTGGCATAACTCTTGGTGACCAACTTACAGGTTGGGACGTGGAAAGCGTTGTAATCAAAGTGATCGTAAACGCCAACAGTCTTGTCAGCATTACCAGTGATCTTCTTGGAGTAGTTCTTGTAACAGTTGTCAACGGCTTTAACATAACAAGCCAAGGAGAAGTGACCATCAACAACTGGGTATTCGCTAGTGAAATCAGGTTTGTAGAAATCATAGGCATGTTCCATGAATGAACCACGGATGGAGTCGAAAACAATAGGAGCATCAGGACCAATTAACATAGCAATGGAACCAGCACCACCAGTTGGTCTAGCAGCACCTTTGTCGTAGATAGCAATATCACCAGCAACAACAATGGCATCTCTACCATCCCAAGAAGAAGATTCAATCCAGTTGACAGCATTGATGACAGCAGAAGTACCACCATAACAAGCATTAATGGTATCAATACCTTCAATGTCGTTGTTTTCTGGGAACAATTGCATCAAGACAGATTTGACAGATTTAGATTTATCCAACAAAGTTTCAGTACCAACTTCCAAACGACCAATGTTGTTAGTGTCGACATTGTAATGCTTGATCAATCTGGAGACAACAGTCAAGGCGATGGAGTAGATATCTTCTCTATCATTGACAAAAGCCATATTGGTTTGACCCAAACCAATGGTGTATTTACCAGCTGGGATACCATCGAATTTTTCCAATTCTGATTGATTGACAGCTTGACCTGGAATGTAGACTTCAATTCCTTTGATACCAATGTTTCTAGGTGAGTTAGTCATGTTTGAAATATGTTAATATGTTGAATATATGTCGAAAATTAATTGAAATGAAAGTAGTAGACGTAGAATAGGATTGAATAGCCAAAACCACCAGTAAAAGAAAAAGAGAGTAATAAGTTGTAACTTTTTTTTTTGTATGTAAATTTTTCTTTTTAAATATATTTATTTATTTATTTTAAAAACCTGAAAATTTTTTGTGGTTTGTCTGTTTTTACAACACAAGCGAAACATAATACGTAAAAAAGAAATGGTAGGGCAAAAAAAAAAAAAAAAAGAAAAAAAAAAGAAAGAAATCTGCGTGTGCACACACAACTAACGCAACAGAAAAATAAATAAATTTTTTGTATAGGTTCTATACGACGAATTAATAGTGTGAACGCTACCACTTGTAGCTAATGCGTCGTATAAGATCTCACTTTCTCCAACAGATGAATGGCAACAACAACAATCTCTTTTGTCCAAGGCATTCTAATCATCAGATATATTACATTGGCAAATCAGTAGAATCTACATTCTATAGAATTTACGAATAGAAGGTGGTTTATAGATCTTGCTTGATTTAAAGAGAAGCACGACGTAGCATGTTTCTATTGGTTCGTTGTGCACCCAAAAAAAAAGTATCGTCATACGATAGTTTGACGAAACGTTTGCATAAAGCCTACTTGCTGCGGAATGATAAGACAAAACAAATTTCACTGTATGAGAAGATATTGGAAACTCTAAAAAAAAAAAACTAAAGAAAGAAAAAGAGATGCCATCTAGGCAACAGTTTGAAAAGAATACTAAGATTCAGTTGTTGTTGGCTTATGCTTGAATATGTAAAAGATTGATGCAGACCACGATCAACTGATGGTAATTGCTGCATTAAGAAATCACAAAATAAGCATTATAGTGGTGGTGGCATCCCAAGAGTCACTTCAACCGTTGAATGTGCTTGCATAATTTCATTAATTAGACTTGATCTTAATTGCAAAACGAACATTTTATTTCTTTTTCTTTTTAATGTTTCGTTTAAGGGGAGTAAAAACTACAATGACTTGTGTATTTGCATTTAAAGTAATCGTTGTTTTTTTTGGCTATCGTTCTATTGGATATATTTCTCCCAACGCGTCCTATGTTAGTCGTGTATTTGGGTAAAATCTCTCTCCTCGACGCGTGTACTGACATTTGGTGCAATTCAGTAATTCAGATTTATTACAGATTGATTTATTTAACTTTATCAATGAATAAGATATATTATTAAACTATGCAATTATGATTATACTTGTATCTATTTATAAAGTCCTGTCTTAATTTTTTGATTGAGTATACTACAACTCCAATGCAGCAACTTGTCGTAATAACAATACAGGCAACAGCAAATATGCAACCCATGATCTTGAATGTCAACAAAGGATAATTACCAACTTCTCCTTCACCAATAATGGTATTTGATAAGGACATAGTACCTAGAGGGAAAGTCATTCCCCAGAAACCTTTGTTTAATTTCAACAATCCGTATTTGTTGGTATGTTCTGGATGTGGAGTTTTTGCAAATGGCTTTATCTTGGAGAAAATTGAGATAACAGCAACAAACAACATGAAATAACCCAAACTTACCAAAAATGTTGAAAAAAATCCACATATACATAAAAGAATCTTTCCATACAATAATTCTTCAGGAATGAGTTGGTTCAAATTGCAGCCAAATAAATAAACACTGTATGATGATTGACCCAAGAACCCAACTGGTAAAAATCCAGTCATGATTATTTGAGTATTTGGGATTTTATGAATAATTAATCTTGATAAGTAGATAGTGATGATCATCAAGGCTAGACTTATAGATAAGCACCAAAGCATAAAACTGATGACCATTGTGATGACTGTTTCATTCAAACTATGCAATTCCAATTCAATTATATGCCCCGATGATGATACAACTGTAATGGAGACAATTGGCAATAATAACGATGCATTTAATTTGACATCTAAATCAACTTGATTGAGCTTGGACATGTATGAAAAATAAACAACAATAAAAGCAGTATACATTGCTGTGGCAACAGCAATCCACCAAAGTGTCCAAACCAAGTAAACATGCTTTCCATTTGTAATGATTTTAATAAAATTGACAATTGTTATATAACCCATCGAGAAACAACCCATGTATACCAGGTGGGCGGGGTCAACGTTGTACTTGGTGAATCTCCCTTTGTAGTAAACACAACTCATGACAAACAATGCAATATTGACTAAAAATAGAATACAAGTAACTCCAAACATGATATATCCACATATTTCTAGCCATTGACTAGGATAAGGAAATTTATAAAGTAATGTTGACGATATACCCGTACCCATCACACTGACAAAATATGCAGGGGTAAAGTTTTTTACAACATCTTGTATTATGAATCGTTGATAAAATGATTGATCATAAGGATTTTCATCTTCTTTGGAACTGGTAGTTGCTGGTATAGACTCAAATTCTGATACTATTGTAGAAACCTCCTCACAAAGTTCTTCTTCTTCATTAGCTTCTTGGGGTTCCAGATTTTCTGTCAAGGTAGCGTCAATTGAAGGAGTTAAATTGAGACCCTCCCTTGATCTTGTACTTTCTAAACTGTGGCTTTCCATTGTTTTTTTTTTTTTTTTTTCAACTGATTATGAAATAGGATTTGTTGATTTCAAAGATATCATTATTGTATTTCTTGCTGTGGATGATGGGTTCGGCTGACATTTAAATATAACCCGACGGAAATGACACTAGAAATTATGGAGTTTGAAAAAGAAAAAATATTGTAGCAAAAAAAAAAAAAAATAATTATAATATCACAAAAACTGAATTTCTTTTTACTAGAGTGTGAGTTCAAAATTACCAGTAGAATTTTATGTGACCATTTCGTATTGATTCATTAATTTAGAGTGATATCTATCTATCCGCTTCCCCGCGGTATTTACGTATCTTGAAGTGATTCATTTATCATAGTCATAATCCTTCTAGCAAATATGTATGTTTCTCCAAATTCCTTGAGGGTGTTTGATGCAACCAATCTTGCATGCATCTTGAATTACAAACTTTTGACAAGTCGTGTATGATGGCAACTTATCCACCACCTCACGTGAATAATCGAAATTTGACATAAAAATTAATCAATTGCAAAAAGCTGCAAAAGTATAAAAATCAAGAGAAGGTCCTGATAATTCCCAAATATTTGATCGTTTAATTTCTTTCTTTCTGTTTTTTGGTAATATAGGTATCATCTTGTCTTGGGGTTTTTTTTTATTGATAGATATTCTTGAATGTGTTGAATTGATTCATTCTCCATCATGGAAAATGCAATAGAGTTTTGCGATAAAAATGCGGCTTGAAAACTCCAACAATGAAAATTATTCCAAATTCCAAGTAGGGATTTGGCTCTCGATAACCACCATCAGCAAAATATACAAGTTTCTTTGCACGGTCCGAACTTGTTTTCTTCAAGTACATTGAATAATTGGAAGTATGTATGTTGTATGATTTATTAATAAGCAATGATGTATATTTAAAGAGTTGCATATCCCTGGTACTATCGATCCTACTTTATTTTCATTTTTTTTTTTCAATTTTTATCCTCCTAACTATCAATCACACAAAACAATGTCTGTATCATACGAAGTTAAACCATCCGATGAAATTACTGGTGCACCAGAAGTAGATTACTATACCCCAGAGCAACCAGCTCATGCAGGTACTTTCTATAGAGAAGCCCCAGATCAAGTTATTCCAAAGATATTCCAGCCTTTGAAAATTGGTAAAATTACTTTACAAAACAGAATCGGGGTTAGTCCAATGTGTCAATATTCTGCAGATGAAAACCTTGAGGCTACCCCTTACCATTTGATTCATTTCGGTGCAATGGTTACACGTGGTCCTGGTATTAATAACAATACTACTAGTACTACCACTGCCACTACCACCACTGCCACTACCACTACCACCACATCCACATCCACACCCACATCGAAACATTTGAAGAATGGAAATAAAAGAAGAAGAGTCATAAGAGCTTGTGATACTTGTCGACAAAAAAAAGTAAAATGTGATGGTAAGCAACCATGTATTCATTGTAAAGTATATTCATATAAATGTACTTATGACCAACCAAATATTAGAAGAAAAAAAAATTCTGGTATTCCTGTACCTTCACAACCAAGTCCAGCAATTCTACCAATGGCTGCTCAAGCTGCTGTTGCTTTTGGTACTAATTCTAATCACAATAGTCCTGATAATGGTCAGAATATTCAACATCCTGATGGTCAATTCCAGCAACATCTGCCATTAAACGAAACATTACCTAAAACAAATCAAATCATTTTTCAACAAATTATAAATGCATTGTTTCCAAAACTACAATTGAATGGATTTGATCCTAATTTACAACTAGATTTAAACAAATTTCAAAAAGCCGTACAATATACCACCACTAAATCTCCTACTTTTGCTTTGAATTTAAGTGAAATTTCTGATTTAATGCAAGATCCAAATGCTGTGATACCTCCAAAGACAACTTTATCTGTTGGTTCATTTGAAGATACTGGTAGTACATCAATGTCTTCTCCTCGTGAAGTTGGATTATATTTACCAACTAAAGAAGTTGCTCTTAAATTAATCTATACCACATGGAACAAAGCTTGTGTGTTGTTTCAAATTTTATCATCGTCCTTCTTTATTAGAGGAAGTTGATTTGTTGTATTCTTTGGATCCATCAAATTATGGTGATCGACAACATAAATTCTTACCCTTTTTGTATTGTATCTTGGCTTGTGGGTCTTTATTTAGTAAAACTCCATATGGGGATCCTGAAGAAGATAAAAGTTTAGAAGATGATGGATTCAAATATTTTTTGGAAGCCAGAAAATTAATAGATATAAGTAATGTCGGATATATAAATTCCATTCAAACTATAGTCATGATGATTATTTATCTACAATGTTCAGCAAGACTATCTACATGTTATTCCTATATTGGTATTGCCTTGAGAAGTGCTTTGAAAGAAGGTTTGCATAGAAATTTAACTATTTTCCAAAATTCAAAGAGAAAATTGGACCCAATTGAAGAAGATACTAGAAAAAGATTGTTTTATACTATTTATAAAATGGATATTTACATCAATTCATTATTTGGATTGCCAAGATCATTGAATGAAGATGAATTTGATCAGGAGTTGCCTGCAGAATTGGATGATGAAAATGTCACCCGAGATGAATATTTGTATGATAAACAAGAAGGTAGATTAAGTTCTTCTGGTTGTGCTAATCAACATACTAAATTGATGATGATTTTGTCTCATATAATCAGAAAAATGTATCCAATTAAAGTTAAAGATGATGATTCTGAAGAATTTCAATCCAGTTCAAGTGTTCATTATTCACGTGATAGAATTCATGCTAAAGTTACTGATTTAGAAGTTGAGTTGAAGAATTGGTTGGATAATTTACCACAAGAATTGAAACCAATTGATCCAAATAGTCCTGCTTCAAGTGATGGAATGGATAAAGTTCCAGAGAAATTCCGTTTGGCAAATTATTATCTTCTTTTAGAATTTTTGAATTGTCAAATTATCTTGTATCGTCCATTTATTCATTTTATTAGTGATAGTATGGATGCATCAGTATCAGATCTACGTTCATTAATTAGAGGTAGAAATTGTATTAAAGTGGCCAGAATGGTTGTCAAATTGGCCAATAAAATGATTGATCAAAAATTATTATTGGGAACTTATTGGTTTTCGATGTATACTATATTTTACAGTATTGCATGTTTGATTTATTATTTCCATTTTGCTAATTATAGCAATAATGGTAAACGTTATAATTATGCTGGGATTTTATTTGATGACGATTTGAGTATTGATATGATTAAGAAAGATATTGAAATTGGGAAAAAAGTTTTGGATAGTTTGAAAAATTCTTCTAATAGTTCATTAAGAATTTATAATATTTTAAACACTATGTTTGAACAATTGAATAGAAGAACAGCTACCAGATCAAGACAAACTTCAGGTTCTTCAACCACTTCAGCTGTTAGTAGCACTAATAATGATGGTACTGTTTCACAAACAGAACAAGTTCCGATTCCTCCAACATTTCAAAGTCAAAATGTTCAAACTATATTTAACAATTTCGATAATATGAATCAATATGCCAAAAAGAATCAACAAGATCAAGAGCAGTATATTAATGTTAAGAAGGAAAGTTTAGGTGAATTGTTTGATTCAACATCATTGGTCAAATTTAAATCAAGTACCGTTTTACCAAAAAATGCAGCCAATTTACAAAGAATGGCAACACCAAAAGAAGAAGTGAATAAAGAGATTGGAGAAGTTCCAGGAGGTAATTTAACATCAGATTATATGCCTGGATTATTTGATAAATTGGATGCACAAATTTTTGGTAAAATATTGCCACCTTATATGTTGGAAAAAAATGAAAGTTTACGAAGAAACATGATGAATAATAATCAAGCATTAGGTGGACAAATCTTATCAAACCAAGGTCAGCTGCAACAGCAACAACAACAACAATTACATCAACCACAAATGCCTCAACTACAGCATCCTGGAATTAACAATTTACCACCTGGAGGTGGGAGCAATTGGCCAATTGTGAATGGAGAAGATGGATTAAATTTAGAAGCACTTTTTGGAAGTTTAGGGGGTAATGTATCAAATCAAGGAGATTCAAATGGTTTAGAATATTTGGACCCCTTTTAGTAATATGTGTATCTGTATAATTTAATATTATTTATTTATTTTTCAGTATTTTTTTAAAAAATTGTTTGTAAGTAATTTTTGACTGCAAAATGCAATTTATAACACAAAGTAACGATAGTAATAATCGAGGGCATAGTTAATACTGCTCACATAAGCCCAAGGGACTTTGTTGGCACAACCAACAGAGAAATTGGATAACTAGTCAAAGAAGGACTGCTTCCAATCATTAAGAAAAGGAAAAACCTGTTGAATTCAAATTACAAAGCCGTGTTTAATGGTAAAACGTTATAATCTTATCAAGATAATAAAATCGAAATTGATTTATTTACAAAAGTTTTATAAATAAAGTATACTTTTTATATTAATTATTATATTAATGGAAAATATAAATGACATAAGACTGCTAGAATTAAATGATTAAAATGTTAGAATTTTGGAACATTTTATTATACAGCCACCTCAATCGATATTATGTAAGAATACAAAATTTAGCCAATTTACATAGTGGTGTCAATGAAAAATTAAATTGATTGATTTTTTTTTTCTTTGTATGGATTTTATCTTTGGTATTTATATTACTTCATTTTCGGATGATATTGCTGATATAACATTTTCATTCTCTTGTGATACAATATGAATTTCATGTGAAGAAATTAAAATATACTGTACAATTGAAACTACAGACTCCTATGAATATAAGTCAATCATATCATGGAAATTTTCCAGTTAAAGTCATGACAAATATCTAACCAATCAATACAAATACTTCCATAAGGATTTCTAATCCATGATTCTTTGACAATTTCCCATATTCTTTTTAAATTTCCTTGTTTGTATCTTTCATATATAACAGAAAATTTTGATTCTATATTTTGTCTATCAGATTTATTACCAGCCGTGATTCCACAGATTAGCAATGCCATACTTAAATTTTTTGCCAATTTGGTTTCAATTAACTTGTCAATGATATCTATTGATTCAAGTAGTAATAGTTGGATCTCACTAGATTTTGGTTGGGTTTGTTTAATATATAATAGAACATACATTTTACCAGCAATGCAACATAGTTTAAATAATTCCAATTGATCATTGTTTTCATCTGGTATAGAACTTGGATGACAATTATTGATACTTGTGATTAAATAGTTAACTTTTTGTTCAACTTGTTTATAAAACTGGACACGAATTGTCGAATCTTTTTGATGAACAACATTTTCCCGTTCTCTTTTTGTTTCAACGTAAACATTCATGATTTCTCCTAATAGAAGATAGATTGGTTGACAACAACCTTGATAAGGATCTAATCCATAATCACCTTCTAATAATTTTTGTCCTTTAAATAAATTATGGTAATTTTCCATAGTACAAGTAGTACCATTTGCTAATGATTCACTAGACATAACATCATAAAATTGGAAATTGGAAATTAAAAATTTACAATCATTTGAAAATCCAAAATCTTGAATGAATTTTTTTAATCCACCATAATCTCTTACTAATTTTTCACATTTTTTGAAAATATCATACCAGTTTTTTGTATCTCCTCTGTGAATATAAATTGCCATTTGAATTAAATTATAAGCAACACTAGTAAAATAATCAAATCGATCAATAGGACTTGATTTTACCAATTCTTTAGATTGAATTAAATATTTCTCAGCTTCTTCTCCATCTCCTTGAAATGTAGCTCCCCATGATGCTAGTAGATTCAGGATTGCTTCATTCGAAAATGCCAATGTTAGAAAAGTACTCTTGATATAATTTGTCTTTTCACTAAGTGAAACCAAATTGGCATAACGTTCAAAAATTTTAATATATTGTATTCCTTGATCATCTAGATAAAGTATCAATGGTGATGAAGCATTGATGTTGAAAGTTGGGGAAAATGTCGTTTCGGGAAAATGTAAATCTGTTGGTGTCGGTAAACGGATAATATCTGTAGATGTAGTAGTAATTGTAGTACATGACGGTACTTCGATGTCTACTGTTGTGATTGTCTTGTTTATATTTTTGTTCTTGTTCTTCTTTGGTTTGTCGACTCTGAACGAAGTCATATCAAATATTTTAATCTCATATTCACATGATAATCCACGTATTAAACAGAAATTGCATGAAGGATGAGTCTCATCGCATTTCCGTTTTCTTTCTTTGCATCTTTTACACCCTGTTTTAGATCTATTCCGCCTAGACAGCATCTAGTTATTCTTCTCTTGGTAAATAATTTGTAGGTACGTAAGTTATTGTGGAAGCGATTAAATGACTGAACGAAAAAAAAAAAAAAATAATAGAATATACGAGAAATACCACGTGTGGAGGGATCGATTGTGTAAATGGCTTATTTCTCTTTTTATGTTTTGTGGAGTAATGTGGGATGATGAATATTCTCTTTAATAATCTTGACCAGATCTTATATCATCAGATGATGGATGACTGTATATGCATTTGTAAAAATCAATGAGATATGTTTTGTGCAGGACCTGCATAAAAATGTCTCGATCTTGCATATAAGATGAGGGGGTTTGGAAGGACGACATTCTTACTCTTCTCATTAGACCCCTTCGTTATTGATGACGATAAAGTGGGTAATGTGGGACATATATCAAATAGGAGCACTTGGTCGACGTTACAAAACCTGGAATATAGCAATATATATTGACTTGATTAACATTTCACACACGCCTTGTGACTTATATCACTGTAAAATGGTAAGCAGCAAACAAAAAGAGAAACGTACTCAGAGTCACGAAACTAAAAATAGCTCAGATTTCAATCAGATCAATTTTAAAGGTCATTTTCAATACTGTGCACACTGACATCATTAAAGTTGCCCTTTTATTTGTCTCTACCATGCTCTGCAAGTTACTGTTCCTGCTCCTGTTCCTGTTTCGGCTAGTGTTACTGATTTTTTTTTCTTTGTCAGCCGGTTGAGGATGTGGGTCAATTTTTTTTGTCTTACACGCATCACACACACACACACATACACAGAAAGTTTTTCTTTCGTAAGTTTCCTGACCTAAACATTGTTTTTAAAAAAGAAAAAAGAAGGAAAAAAAAAACCACAAGATCAAGAATAACTCAAGAATATATATATATTATTTCTTTTCTTTGTTGAATCATCGTTGAATTATTATCAACTACTATCCATTATAATATTAGAATCATTTACGGATTAACTGTAAAAAAAAAAAATAGTTAACCTACGGAAAAAATACCTAAGGGGGTTTAAGGAACAGACAAAGTTTAAAAGAAAGTAAAAGGGGGAAGAAAAAAAAAAAATAAAAGTTAATTGTATAGATGTCCAAAAGAAACCCTTACACACGTCCGTGTGATTCATGTAGTATAAGAAAAGTTAAATGTGATCTACAAGTCCCTTGTTCAAGATGTGTAACTCATAATCTAGAATGTACTAATAAAAGAATAAGAAAAAAATGTGGTCCTAAAAAAATTCATGAAAAAACTAGAGAAGCAATTAAAAATTTAAATGAATCAGAGAATATTTTTACACAACAACTTCAAACTGATCATTTCATACCAGCATTTGCTTTAGATAAATTATTACCAAGTCTAAATTGTTACCAAACATGGTATTATGGTATTTGGCCTGTTGTTTCAATAGCGGAAATCACTGCCAGAGTAGCTCAAAATGATGTATCAGCGTATGCATTAGCTTGTGCTATAAGTGCAGCCATATTAAATCAAGTGACATTTATTTCAAATAATTCTTTATATTGTATTCCTCAGAATATTAAAGATTTAAATTTTGTTGGAGAATGTATAAGGGCAAGAACATATATGAATTATCAATATACTCCGACATTAGAAATTCTATTAACTTCGTTTTTTTTACACGTTGCCGAGGTTAATAAAGGAAGTAAAGCAGCTGGGGTATTATATTTAAGAGAAGCTATTACTATGGCACAAGTTATTGGACTTCATAAAGAATCTACTTATCAATCAAAATCTATTGCTGAAGCTCATAGAATGAGAAAAATTTATTTTTTATTATTAGTAACGGAAAGATTTATGTGTTTAGATGATTCAATTCCAGTTGTTTTAGATAATTCAATAAGAGAATTTACACTTAATGATGAAGAATATTCTGTTTTAATTGAAGGATTTAAACAATTAGTTCGAGTATTTGCTATTCCACTGAAATCTATATTTGATAATTTTATTCAATTAAATGATTCAAAATCAATGCCTCCGGAAGCGGCAGTTCTACTTAATAAAATACAAATGGAATTAGATTCTATTCGTATATCACCAATTGCTCCAGATATTCAAAAGGCAAATATCATGGTTAGTAAATATTGGATGAAAGCATTGACTTGGAAAATAACTAGAAGTAACAATCTACTAGATGATTTTAATGTTTCATTATCAGTTAATTATCCTTTAGAAATGGTAAAAAGATTTTTATTTGAAATTAAAGAATTACCATTGTCGGCATTTGAATCAAATGGTCCAGGGGTAGGATTTAAATTATTAACAATGGCAACGGGCTTAATTGATTCCATTGATCTTAGTGGTAATTCAAGTGGATATGATTATTTACAACAAATATTTGATTTGATTTCAAAATTAAAAAATACAGAGATTATTTTACCTAGAAGAGAATATGAACAAGTTAAGGAGGCTTTAAATAAAGTTCAAACTGATTTATTATTTAATAGTGCGCAACAAGGTGGTTATATATCTGAAGTTGACTCAAATGGTTCATTAGATGCATTTTTAAATGATCCAAGAGTATTTTATCCAACAGGTAATGAAACTCCAACTGATCCAAATTTCATTGCCAGATATCCATCATGAGATTCAATTTGCCTATATAAGTGTGTATATATATATATACGTAAACGTTTCTTCGATTAAGGTATAATATGTGAAATTACTTGTTGTGTAATATTAATATAATGTTTAATTACAGGAGATATTCCAGGGTAATTAAGGTTGGTGATTCGTGTCACGTGTTTGCAACCAGAATTTTTGATTGATTTATTAAAATGATTTTCAATCCAAGTTATTGCCGCCGGTATTCCAGTATATGCTTCAACCATATGATTATAACTTAAATCTTCAGCGATTTCCAATTGAACACCTTTAGAACACCAATATTCTTTTAATTTTTCAACATCTTTCATGGGTGTCATTTCATTAAATCTTGAATGATACAATAATACTGGTACTTGAGGGGTTAATTCCTGTTCAATAAGATTATTTTCAGAAATATATTTCTTGCAAATTGAATCATAAAGAATATTTTCATTATAAATATCTCCAATTATATTCATCATGAAATATTTGACAGCACTTGGAAATAAACATTCATGTGATTCAATTTTACCACCACCTGAATTAATTAACATTTCTTTGAAATCATTATATTCATTACAAAAACTTTGAAAGATATTAACTATTAATCCAGCATATGGACCACCATTTATTCTTTGTATAAATGATGTTATATTCCCAATAGTACCACCAGATACAACACCAATAATGTTTAATTCTGGAGAATAATATTTATTTAACATACTTGCCCAAATTGAAGCAAATCCACCAGTTGAATAACCAATTAATGCAATTTTTGAATTTTTAAAATTCATAAAAATTTCAATTGCTCTTATTGAATTTAAAATTGTATATGCTGATGATTTTCCAATTAAAAATGAAGAATTTGGACCTTCATGATCAGGTAAATTAACTATATAACCTTGATTAAGATAACCAGATATGAAAATTAAATCAGTTTGTATTTGTAAAGTTTCAAAATTTGGTGTTTGTATAGCATAAGAAGGTGAACATTTTAACAGAGGAGAATTTTCAAAAGATTGATGAGAAATGATTTTATTTGATTTAAAAAATTTTGGAATTATTAATGTTGTTATTATTGAATTTGGTAAACCATTCAGATCTTGAGATCGAACTAATATTTGCCAAGTTTCCAAAATGGGTAATTTGATTGATAATATACTTTTAATTGGTGATGGAATAGGACGAATTTTAAGAATATTTCCTGGTTTTGAATCTGTTAAGTTGTCTGGAGGATTATAGAAATCATCTTGATCAGGTGGAATTGCAAAACATAGGGTTATTGAAATGAATACATATAATAAGATCATGCGATACATGGCTACAGTGGTGGTGATTGACATTGGAAAAGAAAAAGTGCTCAAGGAATGTATAGAAAAAAAAAAAAAAAAAAATAGATGCAAAATGTAATCTACACTGGCATGAACTTTCCAAAGTTTGAATTGTTAAAACTTTCCTATATTTTTTGTTCTTTTTGGTACAATATTATTTAATATATGACCTAGTATAGCAACATATCTAAATCATCTATAGTTTCATCATCTCGAGTAGCAAATTTTTCCAAAGTAGTTAAACAACCATTATTATTTGTAACAAGTTGTGTTGATTCATTATGAATTTGCAATTTATTCACTATATCAGTTGGTTTTATAGTAACATCTTTATTAGAATATACATCACCAAATTTTTGTATTGCAATTGATTGTAATTTCGATAATGAATTCCCATTATTGGAATAACTTCTTCTTCTTGACAACAACAAATTAGCCAATTTTGAAGGTTTTGTAGATTTAGGTAATTGAATATTATATCCTGAAGATTGTAATTTTTTAATAATTTTATACACATCATTACCTGAGTCTGACAATAATGTATCAATTTGTAAATTTGTTAAATGATAATTATTTTCAAGTAATAAATCATTAATTTGCTTTCTTGAATCATTACTTGATTGAATTGATCTACCAAATTCTGAAGATATAAATATTGATAATGTTGATCTTAATGAGGATTTTATAGATATTGTAAATTGGAAAAATTTTATAAATTTATCATAATCAATAGTTTCAATCCACAACTTGTTGACATCTTCAATACCTTTAGAATTTTCAAATCGATAATTTTTAGTAACAATTTTTTCAAAATAATTCTTATGTAAATCAAAACTATCATTATTGGTAAAATTATCACTATGACAATTTGGTGGTGTTTCATACAAGATATTTTGTGGTAATCCTTCTGGTGAATTATCCAAACTTTCAATAAATAATTTAATATTTTCAATCAATTCATCACGTGTCATATTAATCAATTCCAATTCCCATTCAAATAAATATTGATTAATTTCATTCATAATTTCAACACAAGTAAAACTACTACTTGAAACATAAATATAAATCCCCATAGTTTGTTTATTATATCGAACTCCACTAAGAACAACATATCCAATTTGTTTCTTGGTTCGTAATTTATACATTATATCATGTGACATTAAAAATGCCAAAAAATGAGCCAAACTTCTTGAAAATTCATCTTGTCGTTGACAAATTTGAATATAATGATAAACCACATCGTTAGAATCAAATTCATTCCTATTCTCAACGGTAAAATTATAACTTTTACCAGATTTCAATAAAATACTTGAAGGTTGTGGGAAAATGGGAAATTCTAAATAAATTTTTAAATGATTTGAAAATTTATTAATAATTTTACTAATTTCAAATGCATATTCATCATCAATATTACCAGATATTAATATTTTAGTCAATTTAAAATCATATTCAATCATCTTCAGAACATTGGTTAATATAGATGTATCCATCAATTCCAATGCATCAATTCTTTCTTCAATATTAAAAATCCCATGTTCCAATAATAATGTACTCCCTGCTAAAACTTGTTGTAATGAATCACCACTTTGCAATTTTTCATATTCTTGTCGTAGTTTATTCTTTAAAATGACAAATTTTTTATAGCCAACATTACGTATTTCATAAAAAATAATTTCATAAACTCGATTGATAAATTTGGTGATAAAAATTTGATATCCAACAATAGGACCACAAATACAAATTTGTAAAGATGGACAAATTCCATAATTTGAATAAATTCCCCATGAAAATAAAGCAAGTTCACCAGGATAAAATTCAGAATACAACAATTCACCCAATTTTTCAACAAACATTTCCATACAAATACAATTTGTTACTGAATTTTTTGAAATTAAAATTTGTATTGATGAAGTAATAAAATTATCAATTGAATTTCGTTCAGATATCCACAATTCATGATTTTTAGAATAATCCAATAATTTAGGTTGTGAATTTTGTTCATCAGGAATGAACAATTGTGATTTTTTAGAATCATCAATTAATTGATCCAATTCTTCATGAGTTAATGAAATAAATCTATTATGTTGTAGAATATAAAATAAAGGAAATTCTTCTTTAATTGGAAAACAATCAAAATCCAAAATTTGATATTCAAAATTATAATAAGAATCTTTGATAATTGTAGATGGTTGATTAGAATAGAATTTGGGTAGTTTTTCACCAAGGATAATTATATTTAATTTGTTTTTATCAAAAGTTTTTCTAGTTTGATATATAAAATCATGAACATTTATTCCTCCTCCTCCTCCTCCTCCTCCTACTCCTACTCCTACTCCTCCTCCATGAGATTGATAATGATTACCTAGAAGTAAATCTTGAATTGAAACTTCATCCATCAGTAATAATTCAGATAAATTGGACACTTCATCCATTGATGATAAATCATTTTGTTGAAAATATGAATTATATTTGAAAACTCTTGAATATTCATCCAAACATTGAAGTAATATATCCTTTTCAGTATAAACAATTTGATTTATAAATTCCCAAATTGATTCAATAATCTCATTAGTCTTTGATAAATCTTTAACATGAAAATCAATCAACAATATATTTTGTAATCTTGAAATAGATTGAGTAAATGCAAACATTGATTCAATTAGTTTCTTATTTTTTAAATTACTACATAAAGAACCTTTAGTTTCATCACCAATTAAATTACACCAAATTCCTTCATAATAAAAATTCCTATTACCAAGGGGTAAAATTAATCTTAATCTAGTGGTACCATCCCTTTTGATAAATAAAATTTTATTAAATTCAGTGAAAACATCCATTGAAACATCAGATATTATACTTGTAGTGCTTTTCCGTTTTGTTATATTTTTCAAAGATAATCTTTTAGATTGTTTTGATAATTTTGGAATATCCAGAAAATGAGCAATAACAAGTTTTTGCAATTGATTTAAAGATAAATTACTTTTTAAAACTAAATTCATATTTTCAGAATGGAAATTATTTTGAAAATATTTAACAACTTCCAGTTTTAACTTCTTCCTATGCTCTAAAAGGGTTTGTTTATTTCCAGTTCCAAATTTACTAAATGGATGATTTTCATTAGATAATAATCTTAATCCATGATATAAAACTTTATCTTCATTAACTATATTCAATTGATGTTCATCATTAACTGCATTTATTTCATTAATTAAATAATCATCATTAAATAAAGGATTTTTGAACAATTCACTAAAAATTGAAAAAATTCGATTAAATCCAAAATCATCCTCAATTTCAATAGTATTCATAACAATTTCAAAATGAAAACAAGTTAAATATCCCATTGTAAATGCATTGGTATTACCACCTAAAGAATTTACAATATTGAAAAATTCATTTGCATTAGGAAATTTTGAAGAACCCATAAAAATCATATGTTCACATAAATGAGCTAAACCTTGAATATCTAAAGGATCATTAAAACTTCCAGAATTTATAGATAATGCACATGATGAATTAATAGTTGTTGGATCAGATATAATTAATGTTTTTAATCCATTAGATAATTTAATCAATTTATATGATTTATATTTATCAATTAAAGGTTTCTTAAACTCAGTTTGTAAAGTTGTGGCAGAAAAGAAATCCATCAAGAGTTAGAACAAAAAAAAAAAAAGTAGACTAATAAAATTTGAAAAGAGAGTTGTAATCATGATGTATAAAAAAAAAAGGAAAAATCACATCGTATTCGACCCTTTTATGTTACTTTTCCAAATTAAATCTTGTTTAACTCAAGGATGGTTGAAGAAAATAATAACAAATTAAAGAATATATTAAAACTGTCAAAAAATTTCCTAAAAAAGCTGCGACAATTATGTAACATCTTGGTAGCGCTTAAATTAGGAAACTCTTGTTAAATGAGAAGAGGAAAAAAAAAAGAAAACACACACACACATATATATACAAGTATTTCATGAATTACTTTATGGTGTCAAAGAGTCCAAATGGTTTCGAGTGGTTAATTGGTGATTTGGTAGTACCTATTACCGAGACATCTAATAAATAAGCATTGGTCTTGGGATGTTGGTTGTGCGAATAAAAAACCTGTTGAAATATGCAAGAGAAGCCAGCACAATAATAATAGAAGAGAGATAGAAAAAGAAAAAGAAAAAGAGAAAAAAATAATAATAATAATCAAAGACAAAACATAATTTTACTGAACCAGCATTTGCTTTGCCCCTCTAAATAGAGGAAGGGGGGATATAATGTGAAAAGTACTTAATAAATTTCCCCCATTATCTGATAATAATATTGGTAGCTCGTTTGTATAAAGAAATGCCAAAACAAAATATAATAATTCAATGAAAAAAACAAAAAAAAAAAAATAGGAGTTATGCTGTGCTGGTTAATAGACAGTATTTTTGGGTAATAAAATTAAAAAAAAAAATGTGTGACATTGAGTTTACGTCATCATTGTCACTCCACAATTAATTTTTCTTTTTCTTTTTCCGGTGGTCGTGTACTTTGGTCGTTCCTTTTTTTTTTGGTTTTGGGCTTATCGCAGCACATCACACACACTCTCTCTCTCTACCAATCGTAAGATTTCTTTTTTGCAATGATGAACATTCTTTTACAAACAAAATCAAAGAAAGAAAAAGAAAAGAGATAATAGAATTACAAATACGCGAGTTGTATTTTCTAATCCCCTTTCATTCCATCCCGCCCTCCCCCTTTTTTGTCTTTTGAAAAAAGCTGAATTGTTGTTGTCAATACAAATGTGTAGAACAATCTTCTTCCCATCTCTATAGATTAGATTAGAGACAAACTAAAAAAAAAAAAATTGATTGTATGGTTTTACACGACCTCCCAACAAATAAACACGTGTCGTGTACGATACCCAAAAACGCAATCGCAGGGGCGCCCCCGATAGCAAAAAGAATAAAAAAAAAGAAATTCACACAATTCCAAATTGAGATAAAACCATTATTGTGTGTGTGTGTGGGTGTGTGGGTGTGAGAGAGAGAGTTTCTTTTTTCTGCTGTTTGTTTGTTTGTTTGTTTGTTGTTCACTCAATTTTCTTACAACCAAAATAATAATTAGAAAAAAAAAAGGTTTCCCCTATTTTTTTTTTTTTCTTTTTTTGTTCTTCTTTCATTTATATATACAGTTCTATTACCAATCTTATATCCATTTTTTTCAATTATCAACAACTACTTTCAAAGTGATCCTACTTCTATTACTATAACTTCTTTTTCTTTTACTTCCGACTACCCTTATTTCAAATTAAACAATAATGATGTCCTACACTCAAGCAGCAACCAGCGCCACCGGCATTAACAACGCTAGCAACAACTACAACACTTCACCTACTTTATCCAACTCATCTATTTATAGCAATAGTTCAGGTTCTCCACTTAGTGCCTATTCTACCACTTCTTCAATGATACCTTTATATCCAACAGCATCAGCATCATCCATGTACAGTCGAAATAATTTAAACGTTGCAAAGAGTTTTGGTGATGATTTTGAGTTTTTACCTGTCACTGTCGAATCAAAAAAACGTTTCAACGCTTTCACTGCTACTTCTTTTTCTCCAAGTTCAAAGAAGTTATAATATTAGATTAAATTTTCAGTTTACATTTTGTTTTAACATTTACATTTAATTCATTTTAAGTTATTTCATGTATTCATTCATTCACTTTTTTTTATATATTTGATTTCTTTCATGGGTAATTTTTTTTTATTTGTATGCATTATTATTAGCTTTCAATTCTGGGATGTTTTTTATTTGAATTTCAACATAGAAAAGATTACATTTTATATATATATATATATATATCATCATATCATCATTAGGTTTAATAAACATTTAGTATTAGACTCTTTTTCTTTCGTTATCATTTGCTTGTTGTATCTCTAATCAATAATTCCGCAAATTCGTTTCTGTGAGAGAGAAGAATTATGCTGAGTTTTTGTTGTTGGTGGCGGTGACCCGTAAATTCAATTTTTGTACACAAGAACAAAATCGATGAGCAAATTCAACCAACCAACCAACCAACAGAAAAAGAAAAAATTGCGTATTGAATTTTCGTAGTGGAGGAAAGAGGGGGGCAGAAAGAGAGGGACCAGCCAATGAGGGAAGGAGCGGAAGTAATATCATCGTGGGGTTACATCACGTGCTGCTGTTTGGTCCTTCTACTCCTTCTTCTTCTTCTTCATGATAACTTTATCAATGTTCTCGCTGTGTAATGTAATCCATTGAGCAATTTATACAGATCTATTACAATAAAGTTTTGTGCGCCATCAAATAAAAACATTAGATGTACAATTTCCTACTTTTTTTTCTATAATTATTTCTTCAACGGCTTAGTATCTGAAACATCATAATAATGACGAGCTCAATTATCCATTTATCATTTTGATTGCAGTCAACTGTCTGTGATCACTAGCTTGTTCTTTTTTTAAATATTATTTTTCTTGTATGGAGAGTACATCATCGATGATGTAATATGTAATTGTATGATTTAAATTTTTCAATTTTTTTCTTGATCAACTCTGCTTGGTATATCCCTTTTTTTTTTTGAAAAACATCATTGCGCCTCTAATACTTTCCAAGTTGAACAAAAGAAGAAACTGCAACTACACTATAAATAAACCCTGACTATCAATGGCAATAATCTTCATGATCTTCATTTGTTAAATACATACTAAAAAAAAAAGAAGAAGCCACTATCACTATCCGTATTTATATTTAAGATCAATTTTTTTTGTTATTTTATTTTGGAAAACGATGAATATTTTAATTACTTTATCATTATTTTTTATAACTATAGCTGCTCAAACAAATCCAAATGTTGAATTTTTAACAAGAGTAGTATCTGATTTAGCTAGTAATGGAAATGAATATATTCTGTATTTTAGAAATGGTGGTGGACCAATTAATCTAGGAATAATAAGAACTGCTCAACAACTTACACAAGATGCAAATGGTGGTGATTCTTATACTACCTTAGCTGCAGATCTGGGATTTATGAGTGATTTAAGTGCTATGATTACTCCTTTACCTTGGTTTAATGAAAGAATAGCTACTGGTAATATATCCCTGGTTCCTACTGAAACAAATACTGCTCAAACAACATCCCCATCAAATGATGTTAATAAAGTAGGAATTACATATGTAGGATTTGGTGTGTTTGCAGGAATTGTATTTGCAATGATTTAAATAAGTGATATCGTAAGTTGTATAGTTGTTTTTTAGTACTGAATGTATGTATTTATGTCAACTTTCAACTTTTATTTGTAAAATTATACTAAATTTGCATGAAATCTTAATTTGTTTCCAAAAAAACTAAAAACTTTATTAAAATAGAATATTGAAGAATATGATCAGATATATAAGTTCAGATACTGATATATTATTGATTTGGAAATAATATGCTTTGCATATTGCTGCAAATTACAATTTATTAATTTAAAAAAAAAAAAAAAAAATTTAAAACTGTAAGTACTCAAACTAATTTAGGTGCAAAAAAAACTCTTCTGCGGGGAATCGAACCCCGATCACGCGCGTGACAAGCGCGTATTCTGACCGTTAAACTACAGAAGATTTGTTTCAACTTGACCATGAGTCCTGTTGTTCGAAAATTTTGAACTACCCACATATACAGACCACGTCACGTCACTAGAAATAGTTATTGATAATTCTCTGACCGCAAAAAAATAGACATAATCTATCAATAATGTATAGACAATACACGTCATGACTTCTATTACCAATACGATACCACACTCGTTTACAATAACTGCCAATCATACCCAACAAAAATAATATAATAATGTTTCATTCATTGTCAAATTCATTCTCATTTCTCATTACGACTAATTCTGGATTTATTACATGCATATGATCACCATTTAAAATTCAATATCTTCTGTTTCAGAATTGAGGCGACAACTAGTTTAATGAACTCTTAATTAACTATACACTTAAAAATAATAATAATAATAATAATTCCAATATAAAGCAGACGGGGCAAAGCAGGAATCCCTCGATCAATTGAGTTTAACTTTAATTCATCCCTTTCTTGTTGTTAAGAAAAACAACAAGTTGATGAATACGGTTTCGGTATTTGATAAATTTTGTTATCCATAGAGAAAGGAAAGAAAGGGAAGAGCTTTCGTCTAAAATGAATATACATTCTCTGCTTGATATTCTTCATAATTAAGAAACATGGAGGCGATGAATAATGATATCACCACCCCATATTAATCAAGAGGCGGTATGAAGAAAAAAAGAGATATGGCCCGCGCGTGGGCATGCGCGTACTGTGAGAATGAAAGACACCAAACATTTTTTTTTCTCTCTCTTCCTTTCTGTCCCCCAGTTGAAAAAAAAATGATAAATAACAAGACCTCCCTCATTACAAAGTTTTCTTCTTTCCCTTCTTCAATCTAATTAATTATATTTATATATATATATATATATATAAAAGAAAAAAATAGCTCAACACTTTTTTTGTTTTAGTATTTTCTTTTGGACCATAACGTATACTATCCATTCGTATATTATTAACAAGGAAACCTTACCAGATACGGCACAATGGCAACTCATGAATGTATGTATTTCTTTCTTATAATACTTGTTTTCGTTTAACTCATGTTACTAACACCTAAAGTGAATTATACAAATGACAGACGTCAAACACCAAGAAATAGATTCGGTTGGGTAAGGCGATTAATGCAAGGTCAAAATAGAGCAACTATTCATCCATCTCCTCCATCTACAGGAGTTCCAAACACAAGGCCAGTAACTTCTGATTCATCGTCCTCATCACGAGTTCCCGATATTACTAATAGAACCACTAGACTTTCAAATTCAAGACATATAAGGAATTCAGAAGATTCACAGAATCAGAGTGTTAAATCAACCGATGAATCAGATTCCCTACATAACGGTGGTGATGGTGATGATGGTGATGATAATTCATTAGATGCAATAAGCGATATGCATAGTGATAATGTCAGTACTACTCCATTAAAATCCATAATATCTACTCAATCTACGAAAGAACCATCAATATTAAGTGGTGATGCGAATATTGATCTGACTTCTTTGAATGCATCTACAGCAGAAACTTCATTAGCTCCTAGTGTAAACACACCAACAAATTATACATTTACACCAACAATTACCAATGGAAGCGCCTTGGCTACTCCAACTTCAAATGGTAGTAATAATAATAATCATAACCAAACATTGAATTTGAATAATTCAGGTGTTCCAGATCGTGATAGTGAATCTATTGTAACTTTGGCTAGTTCAACAAGAAGAATTAGAAGAAGAAGTATTGACACAAATTGTAGTACTGCTGGTATTCCTCCTGCTTCAATTATGGAAAGATTAAGTGTTCAACCAGCTAATAGTAATTATGCTACTAGCATTAGAACAGCAAACGATAGAGCCAGTCAAGTCGAAGCTGCATCCCATTATGACGATCAAAGTAGTTCAGTCAGAAGTTTCAATTGATATTATCGAGAATATTAAATTTTAATTCTTTTTTTTTTTGAGCTGGTTTTTTTTTAATAGTGGAGGTTGTAAGGTTTTATAATACGATATATATATATATATATATATATATATTAAGATTTGTCAATGTTTAGTAAACCATGTGTGTCCCGTCATGTTCCGCCTCTTCATCAAGCAACTTTTATCTTGTTTATAAACGTCACTTAAAAAACTCCTGCATAGTGTCGCATCAAGGAAGAAGTTAAACAAAAAAAAATAATCTAAAAAAAAAAAAAACCTGCCACAATAATTTAAAATCAAAACAAACCTAAAAAAAGAGAGTGAAGAAAAAAAAAAAAAAATCCTAACAAAACAAATCAAGGTTTTGTATAATCAACTGATATCCACATTTACCATACAGATCTAAAAACATATAGACATCTTCCTCCTTTTTTTTTTACTTTATCATTAGTTCATTTTAAGTTTATTTATATTATAAGAAAGAATGGGAACTTTTGGTTACCATGACAACTCCATTGAAGGAGACGAATACATTCAACGATTATCAACTTATATCAGGAAGAATGAAGAAGCATTAGCTAATGGATTACTTTGTTTTAGTAAACATAGAAATACAACTTTAAAGGTCAAACCATTAAGATTAAGTTTTACAATTCATCATTTATATTATATAACTGAACGTATTGAACAATCTCCACTTGGTGTTGAAGTAGGACCTTTAAATATTAAATTGGATAATCCTAATCATGAACCTACTTTTATATCATTTATGGCAAATAACGCAAGATCATCTAAACATTTTGAAAGTGATACAAGGTCTATTTCATCAATTAATTCCATGAAATCCATTGTTTCTAGTGCTAGTGTTTATTGGAGATCGGCAGCAATAAGTAAAGATCCAAAAGTTATAAATAAAGATATCAAGTATTTATATTCATCATTTACTAAAGTTCCTTGTTTAATATTGAGTCCCAAAACAAAGATTAGTAGTATAAATTCGTATGAAGAATATCCTTGTGATACATCTGTACCAGTTAAAATGTTTAAGAATCTACAGGTTTTAGAAATGGTTGATTACGAACCAAATGAAATTTTTGGATGGCATGTATTAAGTGAACAATTAAGAATTTTAATTATTAGAAAATCAAAAATCAGTGATATGGCAGAAGTCCTTTTCCATTTAGTTATTGATGATGAATCAGGTAGACTGAGTTTTAATTCATCTTCTTCTCATACTAAGACAAAAAAATATGATTATAATACTACAGGAGTAGGATCATCTGCTGATGATACTTTTACAGAAATGAATGAAATGTTTAAGCATAAGCGAGAGAGGGGATATACTGCAAATACAATGACAAGTTCCTTACCTAAAGATATGTATATTGAAGCAAAAGATTATAAATCATTACCGGAAGCAAAATGGTCATTTTTGAAACAATTGACAATATCTGAAAGTTCAATAACATCTGTACAATCATATATTTTTAAACCATTGGTGAATTTGGTGAAATTAAATTTGTCAAATAATTTATTAGAAGAATTACCTCCAGGTTTAGATCAATTGGTTAATGTTAAATATATCAATTTTTCTGATAATTATTTAACATCTTTGAAAAATTTACCAACAAATTTAACCCAATTGATAACATTGAATTTTAATAATAATAAATTGGAGGATCTTTGTGGTATTGAGAATATCCCAGCATTAGAGAAAATTGATCTACGAAGAAACAAATTGAATAGTTTAAAAGCATTGAAACCTTTAGTTCTATTATACAAGAATGGGAAAACCAAAATTGACAACATTTATTTGTCACAAAACAATTTGGCCAAAAATTATAGAAGCGAATTATTTAATTTATTCAATGGGGTAAGATATAAGAATTATATGAAACTTGATGATTCACGTCCAGGGTATTTTGAGAAAGCTATGTTACTTGATTCAGAAGCCGCAATTAAGAACTTGGAAAAGTTTTTGCAACCAGAAGAAGAAATCGAGCAAGAGGGAATAAATGGAGAGGAAACAGAACAACAACAGCAAAGACTACTAGTTAGAAAACAACGCAAGTCTCCACAACCAAAAGATCAATTACCAGCACCAGTACCAGTCGCTGCACCAGTATTGAACAGAACTACTACTTCCACTTTGGTTTCATCAACAGTTAATGCCAATGATACATTAACTGAAGCATTTTCACAAGTAAAAATAGAAGATGAACCAAGAGTTAAGAAGTATGAATTATCTCATACAGTCATATCCACGTCCCTTTCTTTATTATCCACACCAACATCTCCTTTGCATACCAACCACAATACAACCAATAAATCACCAATTTCTAAACCAATGACGCATTTAAATAACTCCAATAGTTCCATTCCGTCTAGTCCTTCACTTAAAAGATCAGCTACATTAGTTGATATTGAAAACTCAACCACTGCTCCAAATATTGTTACCCAAGTCCAAGTCACCGCACGTATGAGTACATGAATATGAATTAAGTAGATAATATAAATAATATCCACCAAAAAAAGGAGTGTATATCGAACTGGTTTCTTTTTTTTTTCTTTGTTTACTTATTTGCATTTTTGGCAACACAATCAACATTTTTTTTTTTTTAATTGATTTGACAACCAACAATGATTTTAAAACAAATCCTAATTATTGTTATTATATTGCAAACTAGTGTTTCATATGAAGAGATTAGTTTTACTCTTAATTCTAAATTCACCAATTCCACATCAATTAATCATGAAAATATATTACAAAAACGATCTAAACATGCAGAATCACCTTTATTTGAAATAGAAGATCAACTGGATTATTTTTGTACACCAAATTATTATCCTTCACGTATGTATTTGAAAATAATTCCTAAAAAAATTCTTAATAATCCAAGAATCATTCACTAACATTTCTTTTAGCACTTGGAGGAAGAATTGAAGGAATTTGGCAAAAAGCATTTGATAAAGCACGTAAAGTTATTGAAAAAATGTCAATTACTGAAAAAGTTAATTTAACAACAGGAACAGGATGGGGATCAGGACCATGTGTTGGAAATACTGGAAGTGTTCCAAGACTAGGTATTCCAAGTATTTGTCTTCAAGATGGACCTAATGGAGTAAGATTTACAGATTTCGTAACTCATTTCCCATCAGGCTTAGCTACTGCAGCTACGTTTAATAAAGGATTAATGTATTTAAGAGGTAAAGCTATTGGTAAAGAACATCGTAAAAAAGGTGTGCATGTTGCTTTAGGTCCAGTTATTGGTCCCATGGGTTTAAAAGCTGCCGCCGGCAGGAATTGGGAATCATTTGGTGCTGATCCTTATTTACAAGGTGTTGGTGGAGCAGCGACCGTTGAAGGAATGCAGGATGAAGGAGTTATTGCAACAGCAAGACATTTAATTGGTAATGAACAAGAACATTTTCGCCAAGTTGGTGAATGGGATCAAAATGGTTGGGATAAATTAGAATGTTCATTAAGTTCAAATATTGGTGATAGAGCTATGCATGAAGTTTATCTATGGCCATTTGCCAATGTAGTCCGAGCTGGTGTTGGAAGTGTCATGTGTGCTTATAATCGAGTCAATAATACATATGCTTGTGAAAATTCAAATTTATTGAATAATTTATTAAAATCTGAATTATCATTTCAAGGGTTTGTCGTTTCAGATTGGGGTGCTCAACATTCAGGAGTCAATTCAGTCATTTCTGGTTTAGATATGAGTATGCCGGGTGAAGTTTTTGATGATTGGTTAACTGGGAAATCATATTGGGGACCATTATTAACAAGAGCTGTTTATAATGGAACAATTAGTCAAGCAAGATTAGATGACATGGCCATGAGAATCCTTGCCCCATTTTTTGCTATTAAAAGTGTTCAATTACCTACTGAAGATGATGTACCCAATTTCAGTTCATGGACTCATCATACATATGGACAAGAATTCCCCTATCAACATTATGGTCCAATTGTTCAAAAAAACTGGCATATTGAAGCAAGATCAGAATTTAGTGATAACACTGCTATAACCGTTGCAAGAGAGAGTATTGTATATACTTAAAAATACTGGGAAAAACTTACCCATAGATAAAGGAGATGGGGTATCGAAGATTATTTATTTCAGGACAAGGAGCAGGACCAGATCCAAGTGGATTTAATTGTAAAGACCAAAGATGTGTTGATGGAGTATTGACTAGTGGTTGGGGTTCAGCAGCTGTCGGGAATCCATTTGTTATAACACCTTATGAGGCAATAGCTAAAAAAGCACGAGAACGTGGGATTGTTGTTGATTATTGTAGTAACAACTGGGATTGTGAAACCAATTCGGATTTGGCAGATTATGCTGATTTATCCATTGTATTTGTTAATTCATTTTCTGGTGAAGGATATGTTTATAAAGAAAGCAATTTTGGTGATCGTCAAAACTTGTCGTTATGGCACAATGGAGATGAATTGATTGAAAAAATAGCCTCAAAATGTCTTAAAACTGTAGTTGTTGTTAGTTCAACTGGTCCCGTGAACATGGAAAAATGGATAGAAAATGAAAATGTTGTTGCTGTGCTATTCACGGCACCATTGGGTCAATTTGTTGGCCAAGCAATTGCTGATGTATTGTTTGGAGATATCAACCCATCTGGAAAATTACCCTTCACTATTGCAAGAAAGAAACAACATTATGTACAAATAATTGATGATTTAGGGGGTGAAATTAGTCCTCAAGATAATTTTGATCGAGATATTTATTTGGATTATAGATTTTTTGATAAACATAACATTAAACCAAGATTTGAGTTTGGATTTGGATTATCATATACAAACTTTCGGGTATGTAATTTAAAAATTACAGAAATAAATCCACCTTCTGAATATTTACCTTATCCTCAAGAATATTTACCCATTGTTAAAACAGTTGAAGATGATGTTTGTGATCCTGAAGATGCTTTATTTCCTCATGAAGATTTTGATCCTGCCCCTGGGTTTATTTATCCATATTTGTATAATGAAAACATTCGTTCAGTAAATGACGATGATTGCTATGAATTTCCCAGAGATTACAATCCCGACCAACCATGCAGTCCACCATTATCTGGAGGAGGATTAGGAGGTAATCCGGCATTATGGGAAGTTTTATATGAAGTTAGTGCTGAAATTAGAAATGAAGGTAAAATCAAAGGTGGTTATACCAGTCAATTATACATTGAATTTCCTAGTACTATTTTACCATCACCTCCAAAAGTATTGAGAGGATTTGAAAAAGTATTTTTGGAACCAGGGAAATCTACTAAAGTTTATTTCAATATATTGCATCGGGATTTAAGTATTTGGGATCCTGAATCTCAACAATGGATTATACAAACAGGAACATATAAGGTATATGTTGCTTCATCTAGCAAGAAACTTGAACTCTGTGGAGAGATTGATATAGGTTGTTAAGTGTTGAATAATGATTGCTATATATTTAAATATATAATGTTTTGTTAGTCAAACATTTTGGATGATATACCATCGAAAAATAAAGTACAATTCTTGCTGCGAAATCCGTGCAAGTAAATCACCTGAATAATTGTCTTAAGTATGCAGTGTACATGTGGATAATTTTAAAAAATGTCCTCTCAAAAAAAAAAAGTCGGTTTAGAAAGTATGTTTCAAGTGATTTACCTCTACTTGTGGAATAGACTTGGATGGTTACTGATAATTAGTAATTTGAAAAGTATTTAAAAGTATTTCCGATTATTGGAATTTTGGAATTACAAAAGGGGGTAATTCCAGATGATTGAAATTCAAGTTATAATGGGTTTTCCGATAGAGGTAAATCACTTGAAAAATTATGCTATGTTATGTATGTAGTGTACATGTGTTCAAATTTTAGGAAATGTCGTTTGGTTGAATTTTTCTTATTTTTTTTTTTATTCAAGTGATTTATCTTTATCAGAAACCATATTAATGCAAAAAAAAAAAAAAAAGAATTTGTTAAATGTCGTGGTTGTGAATACCTCTATTTTCCGATGAAAATTACTAGACATGTCATTTGTTATTAATATTCACCCGATTCTTCCATTTATCAAAGATGCGAGAGAGAACCAGGGGGGGGGGGAAATGATGAATGATTTATTGATTCGTTACAATTTCGGATTAATTGATAATGAACAATTCCATTCATATTAATTGGCATTTCATACATGAATCAACCAATACTTCTGAATGGATTATGATTATTTCTTGGCATGATAAAGAAGTTTCAGTTTTTTTTTTAAAAGAAAACATCCCGTTTATATGAAAAATACTTTGTTATTCTATTGATGTTGATTAAACTACGGTATAAGTTTAAATTTACGTTAAATATTAAAATTAAAATTAAAATTAAAAACAAATAAACAAATAAACAAACTTGAAAACTCTAATCTTATATTAATAGAATAACTACTATCATCCTATAATGACCCTTTGATAAGAGAAATAACACGAATTGAGAACAAGAAATTAGACAGAATAGAAAGAGAAGTATAATTTCAAATGAAAACAATAGAAGAGCAATTATTATTCCATTCCAGGATGATAACTGTGGTCCATTAATAGAAGGAAGAAAGAGGAATTATTTTGTGGAATTCATTTACAGTTTTAAAAGCGCAAATGTGTAGGTTGCATTGTTACGGTAACGTTTATGTCATCAATATAGTTTTTTTGGTGAAATATTATCCCCCCAAAAACAAACTGGGGGGGCGGGGAGGGGGCAAGAGATGATGATTTAAAGGGATTAGATAAACGAAGTTGATTAACAATAATAGGTTACTTTCATTCAATGAAGGTGATGTTTGATTTTCCCAATGTAGTCGTTAATGGTTTGGTATTTTGTTTTTTTGAGGGGAGTGGGGGCAGTGCCCCTGAGATCACATTAACCGTTATTTTACAAAGCCTTCTTTGGAATGGATTAACGTATTGAAAGGGGATGAAAACCTTATATCAAAAGAATTGTAAATCGTTGCATCATGTGAAATATCACTAGGATTAGAGATATCAACCATAGGTTATAGTTTATACCATTAGAGAATTTTATTATATATTATAGTTCAATATTTCTTCTTATTTCTTTTTTAACTACTATAAGTCATGTAACTATATAGAAGAACAATGAAATAAGTAACCGTGGATTATTATATTCACGCAAAAATGAATGAATAGTAACCACTTTAAAATAAATGAAAAATGGGATCCACAATTTTATAAAATTTATGCGATAAACCAATCATTAATTAAGCAGATAAAGCAAACAAGAAACACAATGGAAAACTCTTTTAAATCAGGGATTTTTACCCATAACCTAAACTATAACCCAGTATGAATAATAATATATGATACAATATCATTAACAATAGTGATTATCACTGTGAATAAATAAAAAAAAAGCCTCAAAAAATTTCATTGATTATCGATAAATCTATACAAACTCTTGCAAAAGTGGAAAATCCATGTGTCATACTTCATATTCAATAATTTAAACCATGCCAAGCTTTAAAAACCACCAAAAAATATGGGGGAAAAGAAAAAGAAGGTCTATCTGGATATACCGTGTCAAGAGAAACCTTTAATGAGGTTAATATATTTGACAGGTAAACTTTTCAATTTTATTTCGGACTTAATCTGCAACGCACATGATTAAAGCAATGGTTAATTGCCCAATCAGAAAAGAAAACAGAACATCTCAACGGTATAATTACAAACAAACATATAACCATTACTAATATTCTCCTTCCAAAGAAGGATCATATATATCTTGCGCAAAGTGAAAACTCAAAAATGAATAATTGTATATTTCATATGCGATAAAGGATATCTGTTTTTTTTTCTTTGACACATACTGTAAAAGTTTTTTCTTTTAGCCTTACCACTTACCTAATTATTCCGATCCCCACTGTCCTAACCAATAGATGTATTTCCTGTTTGATATCATGTACAAAATCTAAAACTGACTTTTCAACAATTATTGATTGTTTGGAAATGAAATTCTCAGTTTATCTAAACTTTCCCATAATTCATTGTTTCTCACCATGGCTCTGTTCTGCATATTTATGTCCTGTAAGATTTCAGCCAATGACTGCAAAAAATTAGTAACACAAACAACAACAAAAAGGAGAATTTGCTCAGATTTAAAAACGTGTTAATATTCAAATATATTGTTATAGACTATCTACCATGGATGATAATAATAATTAAAAGAAAAACGCAATTATGTACATCACACAAAACTAAAAGGAACTCTATCACAACCAATGTTTGAAGTGTTCCTTTGCAAAGAGGTGTAGATAAGGCAGAACAATCCCCCCTTATTAAATCTAGAACCAGAACCACTTGGCATTTCTGTTAGTAAGCAATCACTTAGAGAATGTGAACTTCAAATACCAAACACATTGCAATATGAAGAAGATCATCAGGAATAACTATTATCAGTGAATTTATCCATATGTAATAGTCCGTGCGTTTGGTTTTTTTTTTCTTGGTAAACAATTGGAAGAATTATTAATAGCAATAACAAGAAGAAGAAGAAGAAGTACTGTCCGTCCATATGAAGTACAATGGAGTAAATGACACAAAGGAATATGGTTGATAATATTAAAGGGAAAACAATGAAAAGGAATGAAAGGATTCTATGCGAAGCGAAACTGAACAAAGAAAAGAGGAATTTTCCTTTATGACAAACTAAAGGCAAATGGGCAAGCAATCTTAGAAAGACGATGCTTAGTCCTCAATGATTGACTTATTGGTTTAAAACACCGCTATGAATCTAGATATTTGTTTTAGTAAATCAATTCACAGCCTCCATTTTCCATCTAGTTCTAATTCATTATCATGTTTCTATTCCACAATCGATGGCAGTATAATACATGCATTTTGAACACCTCTCTATCCATTGTTTCTCTAACTGCAAGTCTAATATACACATGGATAGCTAAGCAAGGTTATATCATTTTACAATTATACTGCAACATTTCCTAAGTTTCACCTGTTCCGGATTACATGTAGTCTGTGATTAAGGCAGTGTGTGTTGATTAGTGCTGCGAATTTACTGCGAAAAATAATAAACTTTCGCATAATTAAATGCAACAATCAATGTTAACTCCTAGAACACACTTCACTAACTTTCTTCTGACTATGATTTATATTATATTAGTTTGAAGGATTTACCTTTTGTGGATGTTCCATTTTTGCAATGTTTGCATTCCGAATTTATCCCTAACCTTTTTCGTTTTTCTTATGATTATCATATTTCTACCTATATTCACTAACCCTTCCCCCCCTTAGATTCCACACAATCTGATTAGTTATCCATATTGGTAACAAATATATAAGAATTAACTCATATCCTCTGCTTTTTTTTTTTTTTTTTAGTATTATTACAAGATTACTCTTCTTTTATTGACATAGCCAAAAAAAAAAAAAAGAAAATGAAGTTTGATAATTCAGATAAAGATATTGCTGTTACATTTGAAGAAAAATCCCTGTTCCCAAATACCCCTCCAGAAAGTATTCATACATTAACTAAATCAGATAATCAACAACCTAATAATGGTATTGATTCTAAAGAATTATGTGAAAAATTAGGTGATGCTCATAGTAACATTTTACCTACATCACAAATCATTATAATCCTATTAACTTTATCTTTAGCTACTTTAGTTTCATTTATGGATCAAACAGGTATTACTGTTGGATTATCTGAAATTGGTAAAGATTTAAATTCACAACAAACAATTAATTGGGCAGGATCTGCTTCATTATTGGCAAATACTGTATGTCAAGTATTATTTGGTAGAATGAGTGATATATTTGGTAGAAAAAAAGTCATTATGACATGTTTAATGATTTTAATTATTGGTGATGTTGCATGTTCAGTAGCTAAAACAGGAATTGAATTTTATATATTTAGAGCATTAGCTGGAATTGGAAATGGTGGAGTATCTTCATTACTGATGGTTATTTTAAGTGATATTGTTTCATTAAAAGATCGTGGGAAATTTCAAGGTATTCTAGGTAGTTCAGTTGGGATTGGTAATGCAATTGGACCTTTTTTAATGGGAGCTTTTATTAAAACAAGTAGTTGGAGAAGTTATTATTATTTCTTAGCACCTTTAGGGTTTATGGTTAATGTTATATTTTATTTTTGTCTTAACAATAATAGTAAGAAATTAAATCAAGTTGTTTCAAGAAAAGAAAAATTTAAAAATATAGATTATTTTGGTATTTTAATAGCTAGTGCTAGTTTAACTTTATTATTGATTCCATTAAATGGTGGTGGTTCAACTTATCCTTGGGATAGTAAAATAGTTATAATTATGTTTACTCTTGGTGGTTCATTGATGATTTTATTTTTAGTCATTGAATGGAAATTTGCAAAATTACCCATGATTCCATTAAGACTTTTCAAAAGTAAATCATTATGTTTATTATATTTTGCAACTTTTTGTTTTGGTGCTGCTTATTTTAGTTTCACTTATTATATGCCTTATTATTTTCAAATCATTAAAGGCAAAGATGAAATTCAAACAGCAATCTTTGTATTACCTTTAGTTCTTACTCAAGCTGGCGGGTCCATAATTTCTGGTCAAATAATAACTCGTACGGGTCATTATTTTTATGTGGTTACCGCGGGATACATTTTATGGCTATTAAGTTGCTGTTTATTGATTCTTTGGAACGAATCTTTAAATGATGGTATTTGTATTCTTATATTGTTAATAATGGGTAGCGGAGTAGGATGCTCATTTCAGCCTTCAATGGTTGCTGTTCAAGCCAATTGTTTAAAATCAGAACGTGCTGTTGCCATATCCACAAGAAATGTTTTACGATCATTAGGTGGATGTGTCGGTATTGCTGTTGGTTCAACTATTGTTAGTAATACCGTTCTAAAAGAGTTGAATAGTATTAATGACGATAATACATCATTGACAGATTCAATTATTACATATATTCAAGGTCATATTTATGAAAAAATCAACATTAGTAATCTTGATCCAATTCAAGTATCTGAAATTAGAGATATATACTCAAGAGGATTAAGAAATTATTTCTATTTTTTAATCCCATTGATGGGTATTTGTGTTGTTACAGCATTGTTTGTTAAAGATAATGGCTTAAAAGCATTGGATGAACAAGAAGATCAAGTACCTACTCAAAAGGTTAAAGATATTGAATCTTCCGCTACTTCAATAACTATTAGATAATGTTTCCTCTTTCAATATTTATTTCCTCTTTCAATATTTATTTTCAATAATAGAACTCAGTTTATATTCGACAGTGTTTCTTTTTTTTTTTTTTTTAATATGTGTATTTATTTTATATGCCATTGTACTTTTTTTCTGTAAACTTACAAAGAATCCAAAGTATCATTTATTTCTTCAGCTGATAATTTTCTAAATCTTGGACCAGGAGTATTAGTACCAGTAAAACCCAATAATTGTTCTTGAGGATCACTAATAACGGCAATATCCAAGTTTTCCCCAATTAATTCACCATCAACACTTTCTTTTAATGCCAAGAGAGCAACATGAATAGCATCTTCCAATTGTAAATTTTCATTCCATCTTTTTTCTAAAAATGTTTTAGCCAGATTTGAAGTTTTACCAATTGCAGTTGCTTTCCAAGGGAAATAACTTCCACTTGGATCAACTTGATATAATTGAAAAGTTTCATTATATTCATCATATCCTCCAACTAATAATGAAACACCAAATGGTCGAATACCTCCCAGTTGAGTACTTTCTTGCATAACTTTAGCAATTTCTTGAACCATTATTTTAACTGGTGGATATTCATTATATATACGTTTGTAATTAACTTGAGCTAATTTACGTGCTTTATCAACTAAAACTCTAAAATCTGGTCCCATTCCACTATATGTCATACCAATATTTGGGGTAATATATTCCACTTTTGTATTGGTATCATTTTTAATTAATGAAGAATTGGATTTACGTTCAGTAGCTAATATCACACCATTGTCACATTTAATACCAATGGTTGTGACACCTTGTTTAACTGCATTTAATGCATATTCAATTTGAACCAATTTACCACTAAAGAAAACAACGTTAGTAATTATGATCCTCACAATAACGATACATTCTGTTAAAACTATCAATTAACATACCTTGGGGAAAATGTAGTCAAAGAAAATGAATATCTATCAGCCATTTGTTTATTTAATTCGTGATGTTGATGTTGATGTTGACGGTGTAATTGAAACCGATGTTGATTAAAATGAAGGTGACAACCGTTTTGCCATTATCAAACGAAAATTCGCACTGAAATATTTTTTCTTCCTTCGTTTTTGTTTTGCCTTCAGAGACAACCCAATTGTGCACTTTACACGACTATGGTGATTTTGCTCACTTTGTTTTTCTTTTTTTTTTTTATTTTACAGTGCTCTTTATTTATTTGAACTCTATTAATACTTACTTATTACGAATTATCTAATCTTCATCTTCATCATCTGTATCAACTGGTTTTGGAGTGCCCTTAGGTGAACTTAACCATTCAATATATCTCAATCTTCTTCTTTCAGCTTGTGCCTTCTTTTCATTTCTTGTCATCTTCTTCTTTCTAGTTCTAACTTTGATATTTGCTGGAGAATCATCATCATCAGCTCTCTTTTTAAGTGGAGCACTTGGTGCTGGAGAACCTTCTTTTGATGCATTTTCACCACCATTATCTTCGAATCTATTAGAATCAACTGCAACAGTTCCCTTTTGGACAACTTGACCATTTTCAACATGCCATTGTTCTGGACATAAAGCACCCACAAATTCATTATTATGTGAAATCATGACAACACCACCACTCCATTCTCTAATAGCAATGGCCAAACCACCCAAAGAATCTCTATCAAGATAATTCGTAGGTTCATCCAAGACTAACAAATGAGGGTTATTCCACATGGCACCGGCAATAACAACTTTAACCAATTGACCACCAGATAATGATCCCATTGGTGTGTGATCAGCAATATCACCATCTAAACCAACATCTTCAAAATGTTTACGAATAACAGATGGAGTTAATTCTCTATAACCTAAACCTTCTCTTGAAGCTTCATGATCATCGAATTTTTGAATCAATTTGCCGAAACCATGTTCAAGTAAAACTTCTTTTGGAACCCAGGAGTTATATTTAGGCAACCAGTATTTCCATTTAACTTCATATTGGAAAGATTTCTTTAATTTTTGTCTACCAACTAAAGCTTCAATAGCACGTTTACCTCTACCATCATCAATATCAATTTCTTTAGACATCATTTCAATTTCATCTTCAGAAACTTTTCTACTTTCTTTCAATAAAACTTCACGATCATCACCAAATCTATAACGCCATTGCAAATATTGATTGGCAGTTTTTTCTTTATGTTGTTCGACATGTTGCAATGCATGTTGGGCAATATAACCAATTCTCAAGTTTGGATGTTTTTCAACTTTACCTTCTTGAGGAACCAATTCAGCAGTCAACAATTTGATCAAAGTAGATTTACCAGCACCATTTGGACCCAAAATAGCGACTCTGGAAGATAATGACAAGGAACAAGAAACATCTTTCAAAGAAGGTTTATCAGCTCCTGGGTAGGTGAATGTAACATTGGACATACGGGCAACAGCTCTAGTATTAGATTTAACACCAGTTAAAATACCTGGAGGTGGGAATGCCATCTTGACGTTGGAGTCAGTCAAAGTGTAATAAGATTTACCTTCTGGCTTGATCTTGACAAATTCAGACAAATTACCCTTGTAGTAGGCCAATTTCTTGTTTTCATAATGAATAATATCAGTACAAACAGCATCTAAGAATCCAGAATCATGCGAAACAATCAAGGAGGTAATCTCAGTATGTTCAACTAAATAATCTTCCAACCATTTAACATTGGTAACATCCAAGTGATTGGTAGGTTCATCCAATAACAAGACATCAGCTTTCATCAACATAGCTCTGGCCAATTCCAATTTCATTTTCCAACCACCAGATAAGGATCCAACTTGTTGTTGTAATCTTTCATCTGGGAAACCAACTTCTTTCAAAGCTTTTTCAATTTCAGATCTTTCAACTGTAGCCAATTCAGGATCCAGGGCAATAAAACTAACTAAATCCATATCAGCTTCAGATCCTTGCAATTTATGTTCAACAAAACAAGTTCTTAATTCATCTGCTGATGGGAAACCTTCCAATTGGCCTTTAGAAATGGCTCTCATCAAAGTGGATTTACCAGCACCGTTTCTACCACACAAACCATATCTGTGACCCTTCAATAAACGCAATTTGGTTTTGTTCAACAACATACGAGTACCATATGCCAACGAAAAATCAGCATCAACAATAACAACAGCACCATCATCACTGACACCGTCATCATCAGATTCTGGGTTGAATAAATGTCTGACATGAGAAACGACCAATTCAGCATATTTTTCATTGCTAGTGGCCATGACCAAGTATTCCTTCAAACGTTTCCAGTCATTGACATGAGCATCAACTTGCAAAACAATGGCCAAATAATTAGCCAATTTTTCATCCTTCAACAAAGCGGTTGGTTGCTCTTCTTCTGGAATATTTTCAGTATAGAAGTTCTTGGCTTGTTCTAAAGTAATTCTACCATGGAATTTACCGTCAGTTTGTTCACTTTCAGCATCTTTCAAAACTTTCAAAGCTTTTCCAGCCAATTCTCTAACTTCTGGCAAAGAAGCATTGTTGACGACTTTTTCAACACCTGGTAACAAAATTGGAATAAATTGTTCAATTTCTCTCTTGTTGTTGACTAATCTAGTTAAGTTTTCTGTGACCATGACGGTTTGTCTCAATTGTTCATTTGAAGATGATGACATTTTCAAAGATTTATCCAAAATTGGCACCAACAAGGACAAAGCTGGTTCAGTGACTTCAGCAACGAAAGTGACAGAGGATAAGTTCTTGATACAATCAGTGACTTTTTGAGGATCAGCTAAAGTTTCAACAATCAAATCGTACTTGTTTTGCAAATCCAAGTTATCTAAAACTTTGACAAATTTTTTCAAAGTGGTGATACCAGCTTTAGCCAATTCAGGTTTGAAATCAGTAGACAAATCAGTCAATACTGGGACAACGTCAATGAATTTCATTTCCAAAACATCTGCTGGAACTTCTTCAATCAATCTATCAAAGTTAACCAAAGCTGAAACTTTAGAGTTCCATTTAGCACCAGATTTGAGAATGGTCAAGTATTCATCCAATACAATCGAACCTAAAGCTTCAACTGGGAAAATACCATACAATGAATCAGTAGCAGATTTAGCAGCTTTAATAACATTTTTATCTTTATCAGTAAACATATCATATGCAGTGGATAAGAATTGCAACAAGTAAGCTTCCTTTGGAGTTTGACCACCGAATTTAGTTGCCAATTGTTGAATAATCAATAAAGCTGCTTCTTTGACCAAAGGAGAATTCTTTGGTTTCAATAATGATTTCAAGATATCGTTCAATTTCCATTCATTTATCACAGATAAACTTTCTTCTTCGGCTATTATGGAAATAATAGTTTCAACTTCTGGTCTAACTTCAGCTATTTTAGATGCGCTTTCAATTTTACTCAAGTTTTCTTCAAATGGAAGATTTGATACATTCAACTTGGAAAGTGCAGTATTCAATGATGTCAAAGAAGTAGTGGATGCATTAGGGTTAGGGGTGTTTCTACCGCTGGTTGGAACAGAACTTGCAGGTGAGGAAATTCCTGAGTTTTGGGTATTATTGTATCTATTATTGTTGTTATAGTTTTGATTGTACCCTTGGTTGTAGTTTTGGTAGCCCTGGTTGTAGTTTTGGTATCCTTGGTTGTAACCTTGATTGTAATTTTGGTAACTTTGACCAGTTGGTTGAAATGGTTGACTCATACCATAAGCTTGGTTGTAGTTGTAGCCTTGGTTATTATTATTTCTATAACCAAACCCCTTTGGCTTGTTTTGAGCCAGTTGCTGTTGCTTTATGAAATCATCAAATGACTTAGACATGGCTATTTATGGGGTGTGTATATGTGTGATGATATTCAAGATAAGACACACTTAAGATGATGTTTCAAAAAAAAAAAAAAGAGAAGAGAAAATTTTTAAATTTTTTTTTTTTTTTTTTCACAGACACACACACAAGAAGAGAAGAAGAAGAAAAACGTTTTCGGATTTTGGTTCCACAAAGTTTCTTTTTTTTTTTGACTCCTCGTATAACCATTTAAGGAGAAGCCGCAATTCACCGAATCGGGCAACACCACCAGGTGGTAAGGCTGCGATTGGATCAAGTATCATATGATACATTACATAATATTAAATTAACTATTTGTTTCTTATATCGAGGGTATATATATATATATACTTTTGGATTATTAACAATCAGAGTCTAATTATCTTTGGAAAGCCTTTAATTCGAGGTATCTTAACCCTGGGTAGGCAATAGCAGTGAAACCAAATGAAAGCCACATACCTAAATCAGCACCATATTCACCAACCAAGTCGGCAATTGGTCCACGGTAGTAAACTTGGTTCATACCAACAACAGCACCAGCAACACCACAAAGGAAAGAAAAACATGCAGCCAAACCCATGGTTCTTCCTTTTGGTCTGTTCCAATTTGCCCAATTGTACAATTCTTCATAGGATCCACTAAATTCCTTTTCGTGTAACATTTTTCTTTCAAGATTAGATCTAAAAAACAAATTCTCTTCTAATAACAATGCAATATAAATAGAAATCCAGTATCCCAACATTGGCAAAAAATTTGTTAAAATTTCCAGAAAATGATCTCTACCAGCAATTGATAACACAAAGTAGATAATTGCGACAATAGTAGCCCAAATCCATCTTGGAATGTAAATTAAACGTGGATCAATGATTTGGAATTCAAAAGCACTGGAATATGTGTTCATGATATTGTTACAGATCAAAGAAATGTACAAGATCACCACAACAAACTTCCCAAATCCACCCCAAGCAGAAAATGTTTCCACAATCAATCCACCAACACCATAGGCATTATAAGCATCATTCCAAGGTTTGTATGATAATGCAATGTTACCACAAATTGTACCCACAACACCAACAAAAACTGTTGGAACTGCAATACCAAAGAAAGTAACCAAGAAAATCTTATAGGAAGGAGTGCTAGCCGGATACATCACATAATAGTCACCAGCACCACCAGCCCAAGTCAGGGTGATTGAATAACAAACAGCAAAATAACTGAGCCAATTGCCTCTTGTAGTTACAGCAGAATAACCAGCTTCTTTGACCAATTCATTAGATTCGTGCACATATTTAACTTTTTGACAAACAACCACATAAAACAAAACAGTGGCAACAAAAATAGGGATGGATAATATAGTTTGAAACTTTAATAAAACTCTAATACCAAAGATGGCAACCAACCAACTGACAACAGAAAGAACTACAATCCCAACAGCCAATGAAATGTTATGATTAATGGCTTGAAGAATTTGTCCTCCCAAGACACAATTAATAATTGACCATCCAAGCAAACCAACAATAGATATCAAGGCAATGATCTTGACACCCCATTCACCAAACAAGAATCTTGCAGTAACCAATTGTCTCAAACCGGATTTAGGACCCATTGTGGATGCATATGCAGCAAGAACACATCCAATAATCATACTGATCAAACCAGAAACCATAGAATCCCTCATGTTTAAACCAAATAATAATGTTGGAAGGAAATAAGAGGACATGGAAGTAAGACCACCACAAGCTGCCCACCAAAGACCAATAGTTTCAACAAACAAGTGCCATGTTGGTCTTGATTCTGCAAGTCTGTCTCTTTCTTCTGGACTGACCCTTTCAATACCCGTGGATTCAAATCCTAATGCATCAAGTTTATAGATCCAGTGAATGAATTTTGGACCGTGAGTAACTGAATTCTCGGTAGAATGTACCTGAGTGAGAATCAGTGGAACCTTTTTGTTTTCTTCATCAAAGGATGTTGATTCTTGTCTTGTAGTATAATCTTCTTCCTTCATACTCTTATATTAGTTAGTCTTTGATTAACTCTGAATCAGTATTGGAATGCTTAGTGAATAATAAATTAGTTGCATATTCCAAAGTCAATAAATAAAAATTTTCTCTTCCTTTTAAAGTCCATTGTAATCAAGGATTCATGCAATCAGTTGTTTAACTTTCTAATGTACATAATGGTCAAAAATCATTTTTAGCGCATATTTTCAAAACTGTTATAAAGTTTTGATATCCCCTAACGCGGCCATTCTTAAACATGAACCACTAATTAGAACTTAAAAAACGGTAAGAGAAAAAAAAATATGCAACAGTTTCGACAGGAGAGACCATCTTTCCGAAGTATTTAATGCAGTTGGAAAACTTTTCTGGAAATTCTGTTCTCTAATATGAACTTGAATCATCAAGACTAATCAGGATGTCAGTAATTGAAAGACTTTTAAAGGAACATAACGATATATTTCAAGAATCCATCGCTCACCCGTTAACCAACGAGTTATGTCAAGGTACACTTGCAGATTATAAGTTATACACCTACTTGCATCAAGATCTTAAATATTTTCAACTTGGGTTGAATTTGTTTGGTAAAACATTGGCTTATTGTGATTATCCAACCGCCGCCATCAGATTGGGTAAACAGATTGGCTTTATTTCCTCCCAGGAAAATGACTACTTCACAACTACACTTAAAGAATTAACAGAAAACTCAGACTTATCCAAAGTTAAGAAATTGAAAGAAGAAAACTTGACCCTTTCATCAGTGACAAAATATCTTGATTTATTAAACTACTTAACTTATGAGTCAACTTCCTACATTGAACTAATTACTTTATTGTACGTCATGGAGAAGACATACTTGGGTTGGGCACAATACAACACAGAAAGAGGAATCAAGAAAGACTTGGCTTATAAACACCAAGAATGGATCAATTTACATTTGGATTATGCCTTTGAAGAATGGGTTAATTTCTTAGGTTCTGAAGTTGAGCGTGTTGTTAAATCGGAAGATGACTATAAAGTCTGTGAAGCAATGTTTGTTAAAACCGTTAAATTAGAAACCGAATTCTTTGAATCATGTTATTCATACAGCGAATAAGTAGACCAAATTTATAGTTTCTAAATCACTTAAAAAGTTTACTTTTGACTCTGTTGAAACAGTAGATCCGAACTGTACAGGTCGGCTTGGTTTTGCAGCGGATATGTAAAGTTGCAAACATTTGTAGGACCTTCTAGTCATAATATTATTTATATAATTAGCTACGGCTTTCTAAACGTATGACAGGAAACAATTTGTTGATCTCCGTATAAACAACATATCACGCGTATAAACCTGTTGGTGCATAATTTACATATACCGCACCATGAATACGATCATCCTAAAATTCACAATTATCGTATTATATGGGTATTGCTCTAATCAAAGAGGATTGGTATAATACCATGGCAGTAATTTATAAATTTGCAAATGAGATCTAAATCGTACAAAGTTGATCATTAACTACGCCATACCAGTTTGTTTTATCGCCCCATTATTAAGTTACATCCCTTATAAACAGATAACTTGTTACGAGATGATGAGACGACAACATGGACTATTTAATGCTATTGAAGAACTTTTTCTTTATCTTTTTTTTTTTTTTTTTGAACTTTTGATATCCGGGTTTAACCATAACTTTCAACAGGAATCAGAATGTCTGTAATTGAAAGACTTTTAAAAGAACATAACGATATATATCAAAAATCCATTAGTCACCCATTAACAAATGAATTATGTCAAGGTACTCTTGAAGACTACCGATTATATACTTACTTGCATCAAGATCTAAAGTTTTTCCAAGTTGGATTGAATTTGTTTGGTAAAACATTGGCTTATTGTGATTATCCAAATGCTGCAATTAGATTAGGTAAACAGATTGGTTTTGTTTCCTCACTTGAAAATGACTATTTTACAATTACACTTAAAGAGTTGACAGAAAAATCAGACTTATCCAAAGTTAGGAAATTGAAAGAACAAGATTTGATACTTCCAGAAGTTGCCAAATATATTCAATTTTTGAACTATTTAACTTACAAGACTACATCATATATTGAACTTATTACTGGTCTATATGTAATGGAGAAAACATACTTGGGTTGGGCACAATACAATACCGAAAAAGGTGTGACAGAAGGATTAGCTTACAAACACCAAGAGTGGATCAATTTGCATTTGGGTTATGACTTTGAAGAATGGGTTAATTTCTTAGGTTCTGAAGTTGAGCGCGTTGTTAAATTGGAAGATGACTATAAAGTCTGTGAAGCAATGTTTGTTAAAACAGTTAAATTAGAAACTGAATTCTTTGAATCATGCTATTCATACAGCGAATAAGTAGATGTAAAGTATGTTTTCTAAAAAATAAAATGCAATACCTTAAGAGGTTCTCTTTCGATATTTGAAAACATCTTGTAGTATCAACTTGTTAGCGATATTTGGAACCATGGTTCTAGAATGTACATGTAAGATTGGTCTTGCATTTAGTTTTTGGAATAGACGCTATTCTTTAGAGGGTCAATTAACTTATAAGTAGGGAATCTATCCGATAAAAAGTTACAAAAGTTTTCTAAAGGGGTACAATCTAAGTTCACGTGGACTCTCTTATCAACGGAAATTGAGTTTCATAACGCACAAGCCATTTCTTATGCGCTTCTTTGCAATCAAACTTTTAAGAGAATACTCACTTGGTAGTGCCTTGCAGCAAATAGTAGAAATAGGGAGGTCTACTATTCCAACAATTTTGTCCTTGTACAAGAATACCTCCTTATCAAAACTTACTCCTCATTATGATTCACTTTAAAGTTTCCGCTCTCCAGAATAATTGATCCTTTATCAGTTTATGTAAGTATCTCCTCTGGTTTATGTTTTTACAAATCGTTACATAATTGTTGGGGGAATATTCAACAAATATACTTCTTAGACAAACAATAGCCGGTTTATTCCTTTATGCTTTCAACCATCCTTCTTCTCCCCTATCTTTTATCCCTTTTCTGGTCTTAACCAAAAATTATAAATAGGGAATGATATCCTCCTCTTTTCCCATTGATTTCTTACTTTCTTTTTATCATCATCACAACAAATCAAGAACACAATTCTACAATGTCTTCTGAAAAAATCACTTTCTTATTGAACTGGGAGGTCGCTCCATACCACATCCCAATCTACTTAGCTTCTCAAAAAGGTTACTTTAAAGAACAAGGTATCGATGTTGCTATCTTGGAACCATCCAATCCATCTGATGTCACCGAATTGATTGGTTCTGGTAAAGTTGATATGGGTTTGAAAGCTATGGTCCATACTTTAGCTGCAAAAGCTAGAGGTTACCCAGTTACTTCAATTGCTTCTTTATTGGATGAACCATTCACTGGTATTTGTTACTTGGAAGGATCTGGTATTACTTCCGACTTCCAATCTTTGAAAGGTAAACGTATTGGTTACGTTGGTGAATTCGGTAAGATTCAAGTTGATGAATTGACCAAACATTACGGTATGACTCCAGATGATTATACTGCTGTTAGATGTGGTATGAATGTTGCCAAATATATTTTGGAAGGTAAGATCGACTGTGGTATTGGTATTGAATGTATCCAACAAGTTGAATTGGAAGAAGCTTTGAAGAAACAAGGCAAGAACCCAGATGGTGCTAAGATGTTGAGAATTGACAAATTGGCTGAATTGGGATGTTGTTGTTTCTGTACTATTTTGTACATTGCTAACGATAAATTCATTGCTGAAAACCCAGAAAAGATCAAGAAGTTCTTGAATGCTGTTAAGAAAGCAACTGATTACATGTTGGCCAATCCAAAACAAGCTTGGGCTGAATTTGGTGAATTCAAACCAAACATGCAATCTGAATTGAACACCAAGAAATTCTCCAGATGTTTTGCTTACTTCTCTGATTCTTTGTACAATGTTCACAGAGATTGGAGAAAGGTTAACAACTATGGTAAGAGATTGGAAATTTTGCCAGCTGATTACGTTCCAAACTATACCAACGAATACTTATCTTGGCCAGAACCAAAAGAAGTTTCTGATCCATTGAAGGCTCAAGAATTGATGGCTAAACACCAAGAAGAATGTAAGACTTGTGGTGGTTACAAGAGATTGGTCCTTACCGGTATCTAAGTAAGACATTAAATATTCTAAATATATATTGCCTTTCTGTTTTTTTTCTTTTACTATACTTTGTTTTCTTTAATGTAGTTTCCACTTGAATTGATTTTTATTGGGATTTACGATTCGTTGTTAATGTAGAATCAACAAACACCTTAGTTTTTGTTTACGTAGATCATTTATTAATGTAATTACGATACCATCAAATTATATATACAAGAGCAAATTAAAATGTTTACTTATAAAGGAATCCAAAAATACCTTCTTTCTTTGCAAGTCTTTCATTTTCTGGAATAAAAGCTTCAGAATATTTACTAATCTTCAAAACACTTTCATCAACACCAGATTCTCTTCCAATAACATCAACGAAATTACCTTCTGGATCAATCAAGTAAAAGAAGATCAGATGATCGACCAAATAATCTTGACCTGGTTTGACATCTGGTGGAGTTGAGAAATAAACTCTGTATTTTTTACAACAGTTCTTAACTTGATCATAAGTACCAGTTAAACCAACAATTCCAGAATGGAAATCATCCAAGTATGCACGAAGAACCGCTGGTGTATCTCTTGCAGGATCACAAGTTATAAAAACTGGTTGCATTTCAATACCTTTGGTTTTCAATTGATCCAAAATATCACCCAATTTATCTAATTCTTCAGGACAAACATCTGGACAATGAGTAAAACCAAAATACAAAATAGAAAAACGCTTCATATTTGGATCAACCAAGTTTTCATGAGTAAATTTATTACCTTCTGTATCTTGCAAAGTAAATGGTCCACCAACAGCTGGAGTACCAATAGTTTTATTGGCTTCCATTTCTTTTATTCTTTGTAATCTTGCTTTTTCCTTTTGGAAGTAGTAAGTCCCCAAACCACCAAGAACAACTAACAATACAACAGCTTTCCAAGTAGCAAACTCAACAGTCATTCCAAATCCTTTTGGGTTTGAATTTTTAGAACCACCAATTGCAACTCTACTCAATGGTCTCTTCTTTGGTTTGGATTCATCACTGGATGAAGGTTTTTGTTCTTGTAAAACCTTGACAGTAGAACCAAATGAACGAGCTGGTTGTATAGCAGATAATCTAGGAAGTATTCTAATTGAAGATCTCAATGGGACTCTCGAAAGCATTATATAAACAGGGATTTGATCTAGAGATTGGTTGAAAAAAAAAAGTGGGTTGACAAAAGAGAAATATAATAAGGAGAGCAAAAAAAAAAATTAAAGGTAGTTGAGAGTACAGGGAAAAAAAGCAAAAACTCACCTAGGAATATGCGAGCTTTTTTATACTCACCAAAACGAGAGGAAGTCTAACAGAGAGTGAATGAGAACATTATAAAGACAGAATCTTATCGAAAATTATAGAATTTAGCAATCTTCAAAAAAGTTTTATACTGGGAATAAACAGAGGAAAAGTACATTTTGCAACTGTATCAGGAGTAAAACATGGTGAATCCATAGTATACTGTGAATAACGTGCGGAGTTTGAATTATTCTTTCCCCTAGGCATTCCTTCGCGTTGATTAAAGAGCGAAAAACAAAAAAAAATAAAAAAAAAATCATTGTGAAAAATTATCGTTTCCAGAATCATCTACCACAGAGTTAGTCATCTCATAGTTGCAACATGGGTAAATTAGAAAAAATCAACAGTTTGGTAAAATGGGCTGAACTGAATGGAGCAGAATTATCCCCCGATGTGCAATTCAAAGAAATAACGACAAATAACATTGGGGCAATCTATGACGGCAAAATTGCTCCAAGTGATAATGGATATCCAATTAGTATTCCATTTAAATTGATAATAACCACTCAAAATGCCATTACTGAGTTTGGTAAATACTTAAAATCTACTGAAGATAAGAATTCCAATGCCATATTGAAATTTTATTTATGTCATGAAAGAATTAATGCAGATTCGTTCTACCATCCATATTTGAAATTGTTGCCAAGTTTAGCAGCTATTGATTCTCCTTATACTTGGTCAGCTCAAGATAAAACATACTTGAAGGGAACCAATCTTGGAAATTCTTTAAAGGAAAATTTGGGTAGTCTAGTTGAAGAATGGTGGGAAGTTATAAATCTACTTAAGGATGAAGTTTCCAAACCTGAACAACATTTCATTAATATGAAGTTTTACTATGATTTTAAATTCTACACTGATGATGATTTAGACAAATACTTGAATGAAGAAGACATTAACAATTGGACAAGCTTTCCAAACTATTTATGGGCTTCATTGATACTTAAAAGTAGATCATTTCCAGCTTATTTAATTGATAAATCATGTAACAAAAATGATGCTATGCTTTTACCAGTTGTTGATTTGTTAAATCATAATCCACAAGCAAAAGTCAATTGGGATGTATCTGATGGATTTTTCCGTTTCAAATCTGAATCGATTCAACCTGGTAAAGAGATTTTCAATAACTATGGATTAAAAGGCAATGAAGAATTATTATTAGCTTATGGTTTTTGTATTGAAGGAAACCCCCGTGATTCAGTTGCGTTGAAAATCAAAATGCCAGAAGAGAAATTGAAAGAGATTGAAGAGCAAGGTATAAAATTACCGACTATTGACGATTATACCAATGCTGTCGTGGCCGGGGAAACCACTGAATCAAATACAAACTATAATGATGGTGTTTTGTTTTTCATTAATAATGATAATATTCCTGATAGTCTCATTAAAACATTCCAATACTTAGTACAAAATTCATGGGAAAAAGGAATCACTTTACGTATGCAATTGGCCGGATTGAACCATTTGCGTCTTGCTTTAGAAACAAAGAAAAACATGTTGCAATTTGATATCCCGCAAGATTCAACTAAACACAAGTATATCAAATGGTACATCGATTCACAAAGTAAGATATTTTCATCAGCTATTAAACAAATCAAGAAACTAGAAAAGGAAATTTTAAGTAATGAAAAATCAAAATTGATTACATTGAAAAATGTTTACAAGAAGGATTCAAAGTTTCTGCAGTCTTTACTTTTCTTGGGATTCCCAGATTATGAATCAATCTTACAATCTGAATTCCAAGATCAATGCTGGATACTATGGTTAATGCGTTGTTACAACCGTGATCAATATTCCAGTGATGAATTTTTACCACAATGGATTCACGACTTGTTTGTGCGTCTCAGAAAGGAAACCGATATTACTGCACAAGAAGTTCTCAACTATAAACCGATTTACGAAGGATTATTCCCTGGATTACCTGATCAATTACCCGAAATATATGGTAAAGGTCAATGGACATTGAGTGAATTTATTGTTGCTGCAAAATTGTTAGATTTAATCAGTTTTGTTAGGGGTAAAGAACAAGAATGTATATTGGTAGATCAAGTTTACCAATGAGGATTCTATCAACAAGAAACATATACATATATATATATAGAATTATAAATCCTTATTGATATTCTATTGTCTCTTCCATTGCTATCTAATTAGTTCTTGTTTTTTTTTACAGTATTAATATTATCAGCTAGTCTATTTGATTTATTGATCACCTCTAATCTTGTTTAATACCACCGGCACCTGCGACTTCAGCAGCTTCAACAGAAGCTTTGTCAGTTTGAACACCACCAGCACCAGTTAAAGCTTCCAAGAAACCTGGAGCAGCCTTGAATGGTCTTTTCAAATCACCAGTGGCTGGAGTACCAAACAAGTGAATCTTAACAATGTTTGATTCCAAAGCACCCTTTAAAGAAGAAATACTTTGCATAACCAATGGGTTGGTGTATTTCATGTAAATGTGCATGAAACCCATCATAGCCAAACCAGTGAACATACCTTTGATTTGTTGGTTAACTTGTTGCAAATCGTATTCTTTAACAGTGGTAACAATAGCTCTTGGTTCAGTTTGTCCAGACATTGGGTTAGCTGGTTCAACATATTTCAAAGTAGTCAAATCATTCTTAGCATTAATTTTAGCTCTAACAAAGAAATAAACTAAAAATGCCAAAACTTGACAAGTAATGTATGCAGCTCTAGCGTAGAATAAGACATCTGGGTCTTCAAAATCTAATTTCTTAGCGACTTGCATCATCACAAGCATGATGACAATGTTGGAAACAGCTGGATTCATTATGACGTGGTTGGTAGTGGTTCGTGGGCTTGATTTAAGAAAAAGGCTAAAAAAAGGAAAACCAACTTTTAAAAATTGTGTTGTCTGAAAAATTTTTGTTTTTAATTATGAGGGCAAAATTTTTTTTTTTTTATTTTTCCTGCTTGTTGTTGTTGTTGTTGTCGCCAGAAAGTGCGGCCCCAAAAGAAATTTTTCTTTTTTTTTTTTATCTCCTCCCAATAATTTATTGAACAGAAAAAAAGAAACCCAACAATGTCGTATACAATAAGAATCAGAAATAAAAATCACTATCGACATAAGACATTATTGCGACATTAATTGCTGTTTTATTTTTTTTTTTTATTAATTACGTTTTACAACACTCTGTATATGGCAGGAGACTATATATGGTATCTGGTATATTCTAAGCCAATAAACTTTCTTCTTCAAAGGAAACATCACCAAATTCCCAACATCCCAAGTGTTTGGATTTAGCTTCACGTTGGGCAGCGATCAATTCGTTGACATATTCTTTAACAGCTGGTTTAACAATCTTGGTGTCAACGACACCCCAACCTTCTTTAACCAATTGCTTGTTGATGGTGTATGAGGAATCAGTTAAACTTTGTTCAGCATCGTACAAAACACCTTCATATTCAGCAGAGACACCTGGTAAGGCACTAATGACCAATTTTCTATCGTAAACCAAATCTTCTAAAGCATAAACAGCATCAGTCAAGTAATCGGTTGGCTTAGATGGTGGTAATCTCAAATTTTGTAAAGTTGTAGTGTGTGCAAAAACTGGGAAATTAGTGACATTAAATCTGTCTGGTAAAACACGCAATGAACTCAATGGAACTTTATCAACATTACCAAAGTCCAAGTGTTTGACTTCATATCTACCGGAGGATTTATCAAAGTTTATAACTTTAGCACGGTAGAATTTTCCATTATCAGAAAATTTGGCAGAAACAAATTCATTCTTTCTTGGACCCTTGGATAATTTAACTGGTAAATCAGGGGATGATTGTGAGGCACTTGGAGTTTGACTGTGGAATTGTTGGAATGCTTGTTTAAATTGGGCAAATTTTTGTGTAGTTGTGGCATCTAATAAATGGAATGACAAAACACCAGTGCTTGGATCAATGTCAACAACTTCTATATCAAAGAATTTTGGTTTAGCGGCTTCAAGGTTAGCTGATTCTAATCTAGCAGTGGTTTCAGCTAACTCTTTTTCAACTTTTGCTGGATCATAGTTAGCCCAGACACCCTTTTTGGCTTCTCTGGCATCTTCTTCTGCTTTTATAAGTGCAGCAGCAGCTGGGTTGGAGTTGACTGCATATTCGTGGATTTTAATAATACCTTGTTCTAACAACTGTTGTTGAACTGGGGTCAATGCATTGGCATTAGCATACAAGTTACCAATGAATCCACCTAATTTATCAGTATCATAAATTTCAAATTCAACTGGTCTTTGCAAAAATTTCTTGTTCAAGAATTTAACACCTTCTTCGTTTAAGGAGTCATGTTTATCATTAGACAACCCACCCAAAATTAAGGTCAATTTCATACCTTCCTTAGGGTTGAACAATTTAACACGGGAAGTGGATGGAACGAACTCAACATAATAGCCACTGATTCTGCCCTTTTGTTTGAAACCATTCAAAAATGTTTTAGCTTTGGTGAAATTTTCTGAAGCATCGATGATTCTAGTACCAACAGTAAGTACTTTGTTCAAATCACCGTAAATACCTTTCTTTGAAGTCTTTTTGGCTTCTTCTTCCAATTCAACTAATTTATCCCAGTTCATAGAACGTTCATGTTGTGTAGCTTTGTTGTGTTTGATAACAGTACCAAAACCATTGGTGACAATCAATTCTGAAAGATCAGTATTGCCGTACTTGAAACTGACCAATAATCTGGCTTCCAATCCCAAATCTTTATTGGCTTCTCTGTATCCATCAACGTACAAACTACCTTGTTTACCAATAACTTGTTGTCTAACAAATTCTCTTGCAGTTGAAACCAAAGCTTGTTGTTTGGAAGAATCGGTAGTAACTGTGGAGTCATTTGGTTTTGGTGCTCTGATAGAAGCCAATTGAACAGTTACTTCTTCGTCAGAGTGTGGCAATCTAATCAATAACGTATCAGCGTTAATTACCTTGGCAATAGTAACATTTGCAATGGTGTTACCTGGTCTCAATTTGGAGCCTGATGCAACAGCTGGTTTCTTAGCAACAGTGGCATTGGCAAAGATACCTTTACCCAAAGCTTTGGCGGTTTGTTCAGCTTTTCTCAAACCACTCATGGCACTAGATCCAATCAATGTAGATTGCCAATCAACAATTTCAGCAAAACCAGATTCTAATAATTTCTCATGAATATTATTACCTGAAGAATGATTGATGATTGCAATTGGGACGCCTGATTGACTTTCTCCAATAATACTAGCCGTCAATTCAGCTTTTGTGGTTAATAATTTGTCTTCAACAAATTGTTTGGCTTGTTGGGCCACTTTGGTGATATGAGCTGGTTGGGTAGTATCATCAGTTCTTGGTGCTTTTAAACCAGCTAATAACAAAGTAGTTTGAGCTTGTTGTTTTTTGTTCAAAATCAAACGTCCAACAATTCTATCACCACTAATGACTTTTTCAACAATAAGTTTAACTGGTTTAGATTGAGATCTGTTGATGATCTCTTCAGTTACTGGAACAATCTCGATTGGGGTATGTTTATCGGCCCATAATCCAGCTTGTTTCAATTTGGCTGCGTTTTCAATTTGACTCAATTCGTAGATATAGTCATTTGATTCAGCATTTTCACCATCTCTTAATTTGACGTAACCTTGAGATAATAAATATTCAATCAATGATTTGAAAATTGGAGCTTGAATATCACCAAATTCTCTGTTAGCCGCCTTGGCTGATACTTTGAATTTGATTTCTTTACCAATTAACAATTGACGTAAATATTCCTTAGATTCAAATTCGTCAATTGGTCTTACGTGTTCCAAAGTAAGAAGTCTTTCTGGAGGTGGGAATTGGCTTGTTTTTGAAGGAACTAAAACAACAGAGTCCCCACTTAAAACGTTTTTAACTTTAGCAACAAATAAAGACATGGTTTGTATAGGTGATGATAGCTTTTATGACCAGTATTGTGTGAATGTCTTTGTCGTACCGGTTACTTGAAAAATTGTGAAAGTGAAAAAAAAAAAAAAAAAAAATGTGGGCAAATTCGCGGACAACAAAAACCTAATGATCTGTTAACAAAATTCAATACGCACAAAACACTTTCCTATCGACCACCACCACCACCACCACCACCACCACCACAACTCTCACAGATTATCTTAAACGAACTTTTTTAAAAAAAAAATAGAAAAAATCAAACCAATTCAAATAAAACTATCAGAGCCACACATTCCGATAGGCATATATCAAAAATAAAAAGACGAAATGCCACCACGTTCAACTGCTCAAAAACGTTTATTGAAAGAATACCAACAAATCTCAAGAGATCCACCACCAGGAATACTAGCAGGACCAATAAGTGAAGATAACTTGTTCACTTGGGAATGTCTATTAGAGGGACCCTCTGACACCCCTTATGAAAATGGTGTTTTTCCTGCTATGTTAACCTTCCCTAAGGATTATCCCTTATCACCACCAACTTTGAAATTCGATCCACCATTATTGCACCCTAACATTTATGCTGATGGAACTGTTTGTATTTCTATCTTGCACCCACCAGGTGAAGATCCAAACCAATATGAAAGACCAGAAGAAAGATGGTCACCGGTACAAAGTATTGAGAAGATATTATTAAGTGTTATGTCCATGTTGGCGGAACCAAACCCTGAAAGTGGTGCTAATATTGATGCTTGTAAATTATGGAGAGATAATCGTGAAGAATACAATCGACAAATCAGGCAACATGTTAGGGAGTCATTAGGATTATAAGTATTATTGGTCAAAACTTTGGACTTGTATTAGAGTTTTAAGTAGGGGTTTATCTGTGTTTATAGAATAATTTTAATTTTTACTTTTACGTAGATTAGGAAACTTTATTATCGTTAACGGGATCGTCGTCGTTGCGGAGCAGTCGACGTAGCAAGTGATCTTGTCACCAGTCGAATGGTGCGAGATTTCACGCCAATTTATTTTTTCTTTTCTTCCACCTCTCAGTTGTGCATTATATATTCTTTTTTCATTCGATTTGATTAGATCTAATAATGAGTTCAAGAACTACTAGAGTAACTATTATAGGAGCTGGTATCTCTGGGTTGAAAGCAGCAGAGAGTTTATTATCAAACTCGAAATTTACAGCCAATGACATTGTAATACTTGAAGCACAGGACAGAATTGGTGGTAGATTGAAAACAACAGATCAATCACAGTCAAAACTTGGAATACAATACGATCTTGGGGCATCATGGTTTCATGATTCATTAAACAATATTGTTTTGAACGATATGATCAACCAAGAGTTGTTGGATGTTAAGAATGATGTCTATTACGACGATAAAGATGTTCAAGCTTATTCGAGTAAAGGGAAAGTCCCAATTGTTGATAAACAGCTTAATAGAGTATTAGAAGATATCGAGAAATTCATTGATTTACATTTCCATGATAGTATAAATACACCAGATTTATCATTACACGATATAGTGGCCAAGTTTTTTGATGATCGTGACAAATTTTTGACACCAGAACAGAAACAGTATTGTGGAAGAATGATGAGATATTTAGAACTTTGGTTTGGGATATGCTGGGATAAAATCAGTGGTAAATATGCTGTAATGGATCATCAAGGTAGAAATTTATTAAACAAAAAAGGATATGGATTTTTGGTGGAAAGCCTAGCCAGGAATATCCCTGAATCATCACTTTTGTTAAACCAGGAAGTCAAAAGAATTGTTAGAAATAATAAAGAAGGTACTAAAAAAGTCCTGGTGGAAACTACAAATGGATTGAAAGTTTTTTCAGATTACTTAATTGTGACTGTTCCACATTCAGTTTTGGCATTAGAACCAAACTTGGCCCATGGTATTGAATGGGAACCAAAATTACCACAAAACATGATGGATGCATTCAATTCGATTCATTTTGGCGCTTTAGGTAAAGTTGTATTTGAATTTGATTCGATTTTTTGGGACAATGAACAAGATAGATTTCAAATTATCGCTAATGAGTTGAAGACCCCTGACGGATTGTCCGATAAGTTAGATCAATTGCCGGATCCTTTCACATATCCCGCATATGTCGTTAACTTTTCTCGGGTACATGGAAAATCTACCAAGGGAAGTTTGGTCATTCTTATGCAAGCACCACTAACAAACTATTTGGAGGCTCATCCCGAGCAAGCATGGTTGTATTATAAGCCGATGCTACAACAATTGGCTGTTGGTACGGATGTCACCATTCCAGATCCAATTAACACTATTGTCACTGACTGGACAGTAAACCCGTGGGCTCGTGGATCATACTCTGCAATGTTTACCGATGACGATCCTAGTGATTTGATTATTCAATTATCCGGTGAGTTTGAGAGCTGTGGTATACGAGAATCGTATATCCGATTTGCGGGTGAACACACTATATCTGATGGTGCTGGTTGTGTACATGGTGCATATAATAGTGGTATTCGTGAAGCACAATGGATATTAAATGATCTTCACTTAGAATAGAAATAATATTATATATATATATATATTATCAGTAGATCCTTCTAGAATGCACGAGATGATTCTCTGTCTCATCGACCAGAGGAGAGAAGAGAGAGAAAAAAAAAAATATTGGTTTATTTAAAAACGATACTTTCCACTGAACATTTTTTATTTCTTCTTGAAATTTTTGTTTAATCATAATCAGATAATCAATTATCATGTCTGCTACTGCCCAACCATTCGATGCTGAACAAGCTGATAACTTAGAAGAAATTGAAATGCAATTTGCTGTTAAAGCAGTTGAACAAGCTGAAACTTACTATTCATTATTGGAAAAAGTTAAAGGTTCTACTTTAAGATTGACTAAACACGATGATGACATTTTTAATCAATTATTAGAAGATTTCCCAGAATATAAAGAACCAAAGAATGTTTCTGTTATAAGTGAAGAAGAAATGAAGAGTCCAAGTGGTAAAGCTAAATGGAGAGCATTTTGTGAAAAATTCAACGAAATTGCTGATTACAACTTTGGTACTTTACTTAGGTTGAAAGCTAATGAAGAATATTCTCAAGAAAACACCATGTTTGCTGTTAGAATTCAATTCTATGCTATTGAAATTGCTAGAAATAGATATGGTTTAAATGACTGGATCTGCAAGAAATAAACATAACTTCTGTATAATAAAATAAATGAGAAAAGGAATGTACAATATATGATAAATACCATATTCACCTGTAGTTTAATATTCTTACTTGAGATTTTACAAACTTTGGTTCCGCCAACCAGAGAGTATGCTATATTCGTCTACTTCTTGTATCCAATTACGACGAGATGAAAGTCTAAAAAAGAAAAAGGCACACTAAAAGCAATTTAAGCGTTCAAGAGAGAGGTAACGAGAAAAAGACAGAAGAAAAAAAAAACAACTGTCAACAACTTGAAACTAATCAAGAGATCAAACTATTTTTCTGAATCATTCATCATCAAATTAATTATTTAATCCTAGTTGTAATTAAGGAGATCGAAAAGTTGTTCTCAAGGAAAAGAGGGAAAGAGCAATAAAATACTTATGGTTGCAATATGGCTCCGCCAAAATCGGTCAATACAAATAATTCCCAAATAAATTCACAAACACAATGGCAGAATAATAATGGAAACGGGAACAACAACAATGGCAATATCACCAAACTTAATCAATCTTCTTCAGGTTCAGAACCAATATATACATTACCTGGTGTTATAAACTATCTCACTTCTGAATTTACTAATTTGGAACGATTTAAAATCATGACAAATTTAGAGAAAAATGAAATGAAGTACAAGATTATTCAATTACAAGGGGAAGTGACAACATTAAAATATAATAACGAGAAACAACAATTAAAGATCAAAGAGTTGGAAGAAGAGAATTCCCGACTTAAGTTAAAATTAAATCCTGAGGCTCATGATGAAATTGAAAATTTAGAGAAAAGTGAAACGGCTGAACTAGATGAGATTGATTTACAAATGATTAAGCAATCAAGACAACAGTTAACTAACTCCATGAGAGAAGTGGTGACTTTGTTGAAAGCACCAACTACAACGACTCGTGCAAGTAGCACATTAACCAATAACAATAATAATAACGATTTTGAGGCATTGTTAAACAGCCCCGACATTGATCACGTTGACGAGTTCAATTTCAATAGTAATAACGATTATTTATCATCCCCCAATAGAAAGCATAATAAAGGAACAAATTCAAATTCTATAATTTCACAATTTTTCAGTGGTGATCTGACAGTTGAAGATTTTGGAAAAGAAAAGTCAAACGAGAGCACTGCAACACATGATGAAAGTCTTGATTTGGATGATGTTTTGGAAAGAGCTATAACAAATTCAAGTGATAATTTAACTGTTGTTCTAGATGAAGATGATAGGCATATGAATGAAGATGAGACAAATAAGATACAAGAACGCCCTCATGAGATGAATCTTCAAGAACATAATACCATTGATGACGATGATAATGATAATGATGGAGATGAAGTTTCATTTCATTCGGGACTAAGATCTCCTGATCCCAGTCCTGATCCTACTATAAATGATTATGCTGATTCAAGTTATAACCATCTTGATGTGTTCAATCACGATAAGAATACCATTTATTTGAATTCCATGAATGATGACTCCAATAAAAGAGTTAAAATGTACATGGTTTCAGATCACAAATTAATAGCTACACATGAATTTGACATGTATTCATCACCAAAGAAGATATTGAACTTATTTCCAATTAGCATTCCAGATACATTATTAATTATTGAAAAGAATGGAGATATCAAATGTCTAAATGTCAAGGATGATGCAGTGAAAGAACACACAATAACTTCAGTTCAAGCTGCATTCCAGGATATTGAATCCTGTGGACTAATTGATTTCTCTATGAAATCAAACTCAGAAAACGAATACTTTGGATTGTGTATATCTGGACAAGCATCATTGAATCAACAATTTCTTCTGAAGGTTTATCAATTGAGTTATGATTTGACAACCAAAAATATATCATCAAAAGAGATTGGAAGTTACAATAAGAAATTTTTGACAAAGGGAAAATCAGCTAATAACGTTCAATTTGCGGGTTGGTTCAACAATAACAACCTTTCTTCTGATAAATCTACCCTTGTGAATGTATCACCTAGAACTGGAAACAGTAAATTGGCTAAGAAGTCCGTTAGCTGTGATGATGTGACACTCTCACCATATGAAATATTGTATAAAGTTGACGGAAAGACAATGAAGTTGAATATTGTACTGAAGCAAAGTTCAGTATTCACTTAATAGCTTATTTTTATTTTTATTTTATTAATATATATTTATATGTATATATATATATGTATAATATAGTAATGTTAATTTTAGTTATCAAACTCTTTGATCCAAATTCATGGTTGTCAAAAGATAGACAGAAAAAAAAAATGTGATAATTTTACGACACAGTACGGCATCAACACTTTTTTCTTTTCAATTTACCCAATCAACAATTGATCAAATGTCAGACACTTCTCCAGTGATTGTTTCACTAAATGAATTAAACCATGGTTTGGATCCCCAGACATTGAACAATTCATTTGGACCTGATTCTCTTGGAATCATCGTTGTCAAGGATCTTCCATTAGATTATTTAAAACTTCGAGAAAAAGTTCTTACTAATGCATCAAAATTAGCTAATCTTCCCAAACTGATTTTAAAAAGTTTAGAAAATGAAGAATCATATTGGTTAGTTGGTTGGTCATGTGGAAAAGAAAAATTGAATAATAAGGATACACCTGATTTTAAAAAAGGTTCATATTATATAAACTGTGCTTTCCATAATGATTCATTACTTGAAGGACCAAGAAAAGAATTGGTTGATAAATTTCCTAATTATAAAGCATATACTGGGGAGAATATTTATCCTCCTGAAGAACTAATTCCTGGATTTCAAAAGGATATAAAAAGTTTGATTAATATGATTATTTCAGTTGGTGAATCAGTGGCCACATCATTAGATTCTTATATTTTGGATCATGTTGATGGATATGAAAAAGGATATTTGAATAGGGTGGTGAAAAATTCTACATGTAGTAAAGCTAGATTATTGCATTACTTTCCAGATGAGGGTGATTCAAAAGGAAATGAGGATGATAGCTGGTGTGGGGAACATTTGGATCATTCATGTATTACCGGTTTAACTTCAGCATTATATCTTAATGATAAAAATGAAATTGTAACTCCTGGATCATCAGATGATTCTGGATTGTATATCAGAAACAGACATAACGAAATTGTTAAAGTTAATATTCCAGAAGGTTGTTTGGCTTTCCAATCAGGATCTACATTGCAAGAAGTATCCAAGGGTTACTTCAAAGCTGTGCCTCATTATGTTAAAGGAGCAAACGAAAGTGTCGGATTGTGTAGAAATACATTGGCCGTTTTCATGCAACCAGATTTGAATGAGATGGTTAATGATACAGAAAATTTTGCCCAATATTCATCCAGGATATTAAAACAGAATCACTAAATAGGGTCTGCCAAACCGCGGGTATTTCAAGAAATCGTGGTGGGGAAGAAAAAAGTTTGCGCGGCGCAAACCTTAGAAATCGGGTGGTACAATATGGAATCAGCAAGAACAATTCATAACGATATCATTGATCGAGTATATCAATCGGTGTGACATTTATCAAAAGTAGTATTTCCCCGTGTGTAGTGAATCCTTTGAATGGACGAAATATTTAGAACATGAAGTAAGTACCGAACTTCGGAGTTTCGCCAATGATCATGGTTAAATTCCAGTTATAATTTGAAATCAGTATAAGGATATACAACAGTTTGACATCATTATACGTGCATTGTATATAATCTAAAAGTCAATTGGATGTTTTTTCATTATTTCCTACACATCAAATTTATCCGTGGTGGTCTAGCTAAGAAGTCAGTGGAAAAATAGTTCAACGGAGAAAGAAGAAGAAAAAAAAAAAAAGAAGTTGATGATAACAATCATCTAATTTTCTTCTTCTTCCTCATTAATCACCAACTCAAAGAACTTCAATGACAGGTCTTACCCAAGAACAATTGAACACATTTGATCAAGAAGGAATGCTCTGCATTCCAAATTTCCTTACTCCAGAACAAACCAAGAAATTATTAGATGAATCACATTTATTATTATCAAAATGTGATTTATCTACCCATCCAAAAACAACATTTAAAACTGCTGATAATGATCATATTGGAGATAAATATTTTTTTGAATCTGCTGATAAAGTTTCATTTTTCTTTGATACTGATGCATTTAATGATGAAGGTGTATTACAAATTGAATTATCTAAAGCAATTAATAAAATAGGACATGGATTACATATGAATAATGAATTATTTGAAAAAATAACATTTGATAAAAATGTTCAAGATATTGCCAAAAGTTTAGGATATAAAGATCCAAGAGTCTTACAAAGTATGTGTATATTTAAACAACCTGCTACTATTACAGATGAAGAAAGAGAAAATGCAGTACCTCCTCATACAGATGCAACTTTTTTATATACTAATCCTCAATCAGCGATTGGTTTTTGGTTTGCTTTAGAAGATTGTACTTTAGAAAATGGATGTTTGGCATATATACCAGGATCACATAAAAAATATCCTGTTAATAAAAGATTTGTCAGAGTAAATGGTATGAATAAAGGGTGCAATTTCCAACACTTCAGTGATGACCCAGAGGTTAATGAAGAGTATAAATTTGTTCCTTGTAAAGCTGGTTCTTTAATATTGATCAATAATTCAGTCTTGCACAAATCAGAGAAGAATAAATCCGATAAATCAAGATATGCTTATGCTTTCCATGTAATTGATGGAGTTGCAAAATATGATGAATTGAATTGGTTACAAATTCCTTATACGGGAGGGACTAATTTCTCTAAATTATATAAATCTACATAATTTTAAATAATCAACCTTAAGTTTATTTATTTAATACTATTGTTAAATCTAGCAACTCAGTGATTCTCTATCATTAATCAATTTACCTTGCCAACTATAATACTTTGACATATCCACATGATGTTTCTTTCCGGTACCTGACTCATACATTGAACATCCATATAATGCAGCATATGGAGGAGTATATAAATGTAGTGAAACACTAACTTGATCTTCCAAAGGATTAGATATTTTATGTAACCCAATAGAATCATTAATATAACCAACAACATCCCTTTTCAAGGTGGTTTCTTTTTTAATTTTCAATTGATCACCTTCATGATCCGGTACTTCATATAAATGTTCAATCAATTCACCAGAAAGTATTTTCATACAACAATGAGCATCAGCATGATCATGAATAGCACTTGATTTACCAGGTGACCATACTAAAATTAATAAATTTGCATTACCATTAAGATTAATGATTCCATTACGTGAATAATTTCTTGAATTATCATGTAATGCCAAATGTTTCCAATCTATTTCATCTGATTTATAATCATTCATTAATTGTTTCACTTTTTCAATATCAATATCATCATTACTCAATCCTTTACCAGAAAGTAATTGTTTTAAATCAGTTATTAGTTTATAAAATGATGAGTCTTTAGGGATACAATCTATGGTATTACCATTGATTTCACAACCATGATCTACTTCTGGTAACAAAGTAACAGGACATGATATTGGTGTATTGATAGAAGTGGTGTTGACAATGGAATTATTATCAGGAATGACACTAGCAGGGTTTACAAGCATTATACTCTAGCAAATACAGTAAAGAAAAGGGATAGTTGAATGCAATAGGTTGATTTGATATATCTGAATTAGAAGAAGCAGAAAAAAAAAATTAAGGGGGGTTGAAGGAGGAATCTAGTGCTATTTATATCATGGACACAAGATTGGTTAGTTTTTTGTGGGATAGAGATGATAAAGAGAAATTGTAAAATTAAAATTGTAACGGAAAAAGTTTTTTCGCTCTTTTGTTATTTTTTTTTTTGCTGTATCAATAAGAAGACGCGCATTTACTCATACACATTTTGATTAGATAAAAAAAAAATGTGATTATGTAATCAATATAAATAAAAAATTATGAGTTTTAATTGGATGACATGGCAGTCGTTTCCTTTTATTTGATTAGGGATTAATTGCTCAAAATAATGACGTGTTCAGAATAAAAAACAATATGTAACAATGAGCTATGTTGCTTCTAAGTTATTATCTCCACTTTTAGGCTTTTGTCCCTTAAGTAATGTTTACTCACGATGAGAACAGATTAAGAGATATAGTGGTTATATTCAATAATTGTGCCGTTTGAATCAATGTATCTGGTGATATTTATCACTCTATAGTTATCTTTACATACATGCAAGTTAATACTTCTTGATACCAACAATGATATCAATGTATCGTGCGGATAGCATTGCCACATGGACTTACCGACCAATAAAATGACCAGCATTTACCAATCGATATGTAAATTCAAAGCCCTAGCTATGGAATTTGCTATCTCTCATTCTCCCTGTTACCATTTTGCTATTATTAGTAAAAAAGAAAATTGAATTCACGTTCGTTTTTGTACAACTCATCAAATAAATCGGAAAGGGAAAAAGAGAGAGGGAGAAAAAATGACTCAACGTGGTGGGTAATAAACTATTAAATTGCATATTCAAAGATATCTTGAAAACCAAATCGATAACCTATAAAATGCTTTGTTGCATTTGAAAGATCTGATTTTCAGGAACAATTTGAACCCCAATATTTGACATTTTGCAGCTTATTGTGTTGCAAACGTAAATTATTGACACTTTTTCAAATGACGAACATTCACGTGACCTGAAAATGTTTGAATTGACTGTTGTGCACGACTGGTGTTGGAATTTTGTGATTTTAATCCGACCCGATCCTGAACCCGCAGAACTATCATAAATGTAAATCTTGCATTAGTGATAATTAATCTGTGAAGGGCTAGATCAATGAAATTGGTGTGCATCTATGGGAATATATTTCAAGTAGTAAGCAATGAGTTAGAGGTTATAACATGAGTTGTATTGATGCTGTGGTTATGTTTTAGGGTATAAATTCAACAGCTAAGTTGGATTGACTTCAGCTTCTTGAGTTTTACCTAAAGGAGATATCAATTTCTTATAATGTGAAATGATGACACTTCACTTTTTGCACAGGATATTCCCAGAACTTTGGTTTGGAATCACCACTGGAAACACATGCTTTGTGTGTTGAATAATCAAGGAAATTGGGTTTATTATAGAAAAAGTGGCAGTAAACCCGACCGGAAATAACACTCTCCATAAATTTCGAAAATATAAGAGAAGTGATGCATAGAGCCACAACTTGCAAAAAATAAAAAAAAAGCACATCATCAAGGAAATGGAAGCAAAGTTTGTTTGGTTTTAGTTAAAATCTTCAATAGATCACCATTTATACTAGATAAGGGAAAGGGAACACTGTTTGTTTGAATTATGATAATACTATAATCATGGATCACGAATCATTTGTTACATCCATTGATACTAAAGAAGAAACATATCTATACGGTCAATCATTCTATCAACGATTCATAATACAAGATGTAGTGAAAAATTTCACTCCTGCTTATTTTGTCAGTGTAATGGGTACAGGTATATCCTCTTCATTGCTTTATAGATTCCCTTATCCTAGTCGATGGCTAGAAATATGTGGATATATCATGTTTGGACTTGCATGTGTTTTGTTCTTGATTAATGTTACTTTGTTTATCATGAGTTGTGTTTACTACAAGGGGAGATTTACTAGTTATCATGTTGATCCTTCCAGACTGGTGTATATGGGCTCTTTTTCCATGGGATATATTACAATTGTCAATTTTATAACAATTATAACAAAAGGAAAACATGTTTACTTGGTTTGGATACTTTGGTGGATTGCTGTTGCTTCAGCCATTTATACTGCTTTTATTGTGGTTTATTTTTCATTTATGTCAAAACTAAATCTGGTTGAACTTGATGCTAAACTAAATGCCAATATTTTATTACCAATAGTTACAATCACCGTGGTATCATCATGTGGACACAACATTGAGATGGAATTACATTCCATAAATGAGACTATAGTAACTATGTTGACAAGTTTCATGCTTTGGTGCTTATCTGTAAGTTTAGCCATGATGATCATAACTATCTACATATCAAGATTAATTATTCATAAAATCCCAAATACTCAAATAATCATGACTGGATTTTTACCAGTTGGGTTCTTGGGTCAATCATCATATAGTGTTTATTTATTTGGCAGCAATTTGAACCAACTCATTCCTAAAGAATTATTATACGGAAAGATTTTCTTATGTATATGTGGATTCTTTTCGTTATTCCTAGTTTGTTTGGGTTATTTTATGTTGTTTGTTGCCATTATCTCTATTTTCTCCAAGATAAAACCATTTGCAAGAACACCACATCACGAGCATACAAATAGGTATGGTTTGTTGAAGTTGAATAAAAGCTTCTGGTCCATGACATTCCCTTTGGGAACCATGTCTTTGTCAAATACCATTATTGGTGGTGGTGAAGTTGGAAATTACCCCTTGTTGACATTCAAGATCATGGGCTGCATTTTTGCAGTTGCTTGTATTGTTATTACGACAAGTTGCTGCATTGGGGTTGTGCTATACTCCATTAAAAAGTTGCGATTAGATTACATAAATAGTTATAAGTATAATAACAATTGCATAGCGTGATAGAGTTTTCAAATCTTCTACAGCATTTTTATTATTGTACACATAATGAACTTGTTTCTGTATTATCTATATGTTCCATAGTTTAACGGTTCTATCCCAACCACTACTTACAATAGAATCACCTGCTCCATTTATATCACAACTCATCGATCTATCATGACCTTTTAATGACTTCACTTTTATCCAATTATCGACTGACCATATGTTAACATTCCCATCGAAACTTGAAGAGATCAAGAGTTTCCCATTGGCCTCCTTGTCATTAGATTCACCTCTTTGATGATAAAAGTGTACATCTGAAATAGGTTTAGTATGAGCTGGTATATCTTGTAATGCTTGATCATTCTTTCTCAAATCCATTACTTGTAATACTCCATTTGCATCTCCTGTGACTAAATGATTATTACAAAAATCAGCTCTCCAACAACTCCTCAATGTAAATACTGATCTCCCGCTTCTTAAATCCCAACAGAAGGATCTACCTTCTTTACCTGCACTAAATAGCAAACTACCATCTTGATGTATTGAGCAAGAAATAACTTCACTCGTATGTCCTTCTTGAACCATTAATTCCTTTTCATTATTTATATCCCATAATTTCCAAGTTTTATCAGATGACGAAGTAACAAGATAGTCATTAATTGGATGGAATATTGATTTTGTTATTCTCTGATCATGTGCTTGTTTAATAGATACACTTGGTTTTAATTGTGATTCAGATACTTCCCAAATATTTAAATTTCCTTCATTTCCACCAGATGCAAAAACATTCTTATTGCTATTCATATCCCAATCTAGTGTGACTTTTTCAGAATGATATCCATTGGGAATAAATGAAAATGTGGATAAATCTTTACTATTCATAATACAAATAGATCCATCCCATGATCCACTAGCAATAAATTCATCATTAGGTGAAAATCTAACAGTTGAAATCGCCCTTGTATTCCCTTTAATCATTTGTGATCCAAATAATTCAAATTTTGATGCTTTTAAATTCAAATTCCTTCGTTGTTTTAAATAATATGTGTAGTCAAACAGATTCATTTCTTTCTCTAAATCTAATCTTGTTGATGCTTTAATCAATGAGCTCTTTAATATCTTCAATCGTACATCATATAATTCTGAAGGTCCAGGAGTATAAAATTCTTCATTATCCTCTTCTTCATCTTCTTCCCCTTCCATCATATCTTGATCTGTGGTTAAAGTTATTAATCGTTGTTTTCTTGCCTCATCGTCTTCCCCGGGGAGTACCATTGGCTGACCAAGGTTTTTTAATTGTTGTCTTATTTCTTCATCTGATTCAGGTACAATATTATCATTGATAACTGGTATATCTTTAAAATCCATTGATAATTGACGTAATTAATTCAAATCCTATATCTAGTCTGTGGCCAGTTAAGTTGAATACCCATATTCGTGCAAATTGTACCAAAATAAACCAAATCTTTGACATTGAAAATAATTAAAAAAAAAAACTATTCTCCATGTTTGCACGACCTTTTTGAGAGTATTTAAGAGAGGGCACAAAAAATTTTTTGCTCAATTTTAAATATTAAATTATTTCGTTATTCATAAAGCATGAGCTGTTTTCCGAAATAGCATTTTTTAGGTTTGAGCCAGAACTTATGTGTATTCTACTAACTAATACACTTGTGTTTTACGATATCATCTAGCATATTTGAAGAGTCTCTTGACTTTTTAGTTATAGTTTAATGTATACAATGCTTTATTAGTTTGTCTTGTTTATCTTGTTTATCTATCGATACAATACTTGTAGGTTGTTGAAAATCTCTCTTTCATTTCTATTCGTCATTGATACTATTGATCTGATTAAGATTTTAATCTACAATAACAAGTCTATTGTTATCAAGAATAAGAATGAACAACATGGAGCAAGAGTTTCCTCAGTGATCAAATTTTGTCCATGAAGAATCTGCTCAACAACCAAAACAAAAAGATCAACTCTTTCCAAACCTGATGGTTGTCACATTGATAAGCACGGTTAATAATCTTCGTATATCTCTCCCTCCTCTCCACATCTACTCTTTAGGAACCATGTGATGAACCACTGTTGGTTGTTGTTGAACATGATCGCGAAACTTCAATCAACCCAAGTCAAACCAGCAACACTGAAAAGAAAAAAAAAAAAAACAAGACAAGACAAGACAACAACCATAAAACCAAAATACGTTTTCCTCTCTTTGAAATTCAAAGGAACTCAAGTATCATCATCATCATTATTATTGTTACGATTAGCAACGATGAACTTACTCAAGATATTAGACACTACACCTGAACCACCAATTATAGACTTGGATATTGAAAATATAAACTATTCAGGGGATTATCAATTAGCTACTCCAATGTATGATTTTCAAAAAGAATTGATTGATCAAATTATATCTTTGCATTATCCAGACATTTTAAAATATTGTGAATTAAATGATAATCGAGAGATTATTGTAAAATCATTAAATATATGTATTGAAAATTGTTTATTAGTTTGCACTCATCCTTATTTATTAATTGATCATTATATGCCGAAGAATTTCACATTTAAGGAATTACCTGGCAAATTAAGTGAAACTAGTGGGAAATTTAATGTTTTGAAAGATTTAATCAACGTCTTATTAAACGGTGGTACTTATCACTCCCTTAACATTGGAATTGTGATGAATAACAAAAAGAATGTTTTTGATTTGGTCGATGCTTTGTTATTAGGATGTAATGGTATAAATAAAAACGTGAAGCGATATGTTGGAAATAATGTATTGCGTGAATCGAAAAAGAATAGTAACGGTAATAACCACAGTGGTGGAAGTAACGGCAGTAATAACGGCAATCGTAATCTGAAACATAAAGATGCATCAGTTGTTCACTTGGTACCTCACGATGGAATCACTAGTAAAGATAAACCCGGTTTAGAGAATGTTAAATTCGATATATTGATTGTTTTGGATGGTAATGTGGATACCAATGGTGATTTCTTCAAGAATTTGAGAGTTCAAAATAGAGAATCTCCTTGTGCTATAATTCGATTGGTGCCAACCAAAACTATTGAAAATATCAAATTATATTATGCTGAAAACAAACAAGATCCAGATTATTTGTACAATTTAATATCATCAATTGTTTGTCTTCGAGATTTTATTGGTCAATTATCTCCAGATGTTTTCCCTATTTATAATCAAAAATTGACTTATTTGTCAAGTAAGTTTTTTGACAAGTTGTTCAACAATGAAAATTCCTCGGAATTTCCTGGTTGGCCATTACCACCATTAGCTAAGATTCCACAATTTACACCATATGATGTTGAAAGGTCCTTGTTAACTGAAGTTCATTTTCATTATACACCTTATGATCCAAACCCAAATGCAATGCCATGCGTGACGGAACAACAAGAAGAAAAACCAAGTTATTATGAAACAAGAAGGTTAAACCTGGACTACATTACCAATCCATTGAAGAACTCATATAATATTTTAAGTGGTATTAGAAACGATGACAATTACAACGATTCGTCTATTTTGACTCACAAGTTGTTGTTACAATTAAATGAATCGTTCTTAAAATATGATCAATTGGATGAAGAATCTAAAATTTTCAATAAATTTAATGAACCAGAGATACAAGAAGATAAAATTGGTAGAAGAGAAAAAACCATGAGAACAAGTGTAAGTAAAATAATTGAAGATGTTGATCATTCAGAATTGAGGATATCAAGTTCTACAAAAATGGCCGTTAAAAAGAGTGAACAATTGGAGAAATTAAACACAGAATTGATAGAAAAGCAAACCAAGTTGAATAATTTTGAGGAAACTATTGAGGATAAGAACAAAAAGGAATTTGTATCTAAGCAAATGGAAATTTGGAAAATAAGAGACCAAATTAAAGAACTAATCAATCGAACAAGATCTAAAAATGATGAAAAGAATTTTATGGTTCAAGAACATACAAATTGTCTAAAATCAATTGAAGAATCAGAGAAAGAAATCGACGAATTGAAAAAGAAAATTGATGAAAATAAACGTAAGTTTAGCAGTATATTAGAAGAGGGAGAATCTAAACAGGATGAATTTACAAGTAAGAAACAAAAATTAATGAATGATATCAAACAAGAAGAAACAATTAATGAATCATTGAAATTTAAGTTAAATAATGCATTTAAATTCTTGAAAGAAACATCACATCTAAAAAAACGTAAAGGTAGGGGAATCACACCAAAATAGAATCACATCTTCTTATCTTTTTCTTATAGTTGATAAATAGGCATTTCCAGTTTTACAGAATCTAAAATTAATACATTATTAATCGGACTTTCTTTTTTACTCAAGAATTGAATGACATCTTGTGATAAAGCACCACCTAAAATAGCTGTCACAGGAGCAAATTCAGTAAATGCTTGACGACTTAACAATTGGAAATAATCATCAGTGATCAATTCAGGAGGAATTTCTAAATCTTTACAAACTTCAAGGGTTTTCTTTTTCAATAACTCAATAGATACATCATCTTCAACATTTTCCGGTTTTTCAATATCTAATAATGCAAAAATTATTGGAAAAGATGGAGATATTCTTTTAAATTGTCTTTTTGTTAATTGATCTTTTAATTTTTTTGAATTAAATATTGTTTTTATTGGTGAAAATTCATCAGTTATAGTAACTAATTCTTTTTCATCTTCACCAGATATTTTTTCAATTTGAGAAATTGTTTTATGAAGTGATAATTTAGTACCAATTATTCTTTTAACATTGCCAATATTTTGTTCTTTTGTTGATTCATGTTTAATTAAATCAGTAATTATATAACCAAACATTCCATGAGTACCTGATAAATATAATGGAATATTTAAATTTCTCAGAATTTCATTAATATAAATCATATCTTTTTTATTCAATTCTGTACCAATTATTAAATCAAATTTTTTAAAATAATCATCTTTCATATCATATAATGTTTGAGTATTTATATTTAAATTAACTCGATTATTCAATTCTCGAATATTATCAACAACATGAGGTAATTTCAATTCTCCAATAATTTCATCGTTATTAGGTAAGAAAAATTGACATGTGAAATCTTCAGGTTTAATAATTGAATCATCTAATATTTCAATTGTATTTATACCTCCAAGTACTAAATTTTTAACAATTTCAGTTCCAATTCCTTTAAAATTAATAATCAATATCTTAGTCGTTCTTAATCTTAATTGAGTAGTTATACCCCATAACCTAATTTGTCTATCATATAATGCAATCTCATCTGCTGTTAATTGATCATTATTACTATCTCCATTTATCGACATATTGTCTGCTATCATATACCTTTATTATGATGATGATGAAAAGAATATCACCGAAGTATAAATTAGAAAATTTCAATTCATTTGCTTGTACATTCTACACGCATAAAGAGAAAAAAAAAAAATTTTATCACTGACCTGAGTCACGTGCATGAGTTGCAAAAAGTCAAAAAAAAAAAAAAAGAAAAAGGAAATACCTATTGAATCACTTGTCTTTTAATGTCAATGGGGATTATTAAATTATTTGCACAGTTCTTCAACCCGTTATCACATAAATCTTGATAATATAATACGTAAACTGGCATATATCGATTAACAAATTGAGTAACTTGTTCATCAGTCATGCCTGATCCATTTTTTGAAATTGTATCATGTTCTTGTTGTAATCTCCAAGTATATACATTATTAACATTATTTGTTTTTAATGTTATAAATATTTCAAAAAATGACCATATTTTTTGATATTTCACTAGATTATTATTGATTTCTTCTAAATGAAACATTTTATAAAGTTGTAAAATACCCGATACTTCAGATGTTAAATATTTTAATCTTAATAAATCAGTTGAATAATTAATATATCCATTGAACCAACCTTCAAATAAAATTATATCTATTGGTGAATCAACATTAATATATCCTGAACGATCACCTAATCCATTAAATTTTGATTTATCATATTTAGGAATTTTTATATTTTCCCAAATTGATTTATAATTTTTAATTGATTTATTGAAAATTTCATAAAGAGTAGCTAAATCATGAGTACCTGGTAATCCTCTACCTTTTAATAATGGATTATCAGTAGAATTATTTAATTTATCTTGATCTTGTTTAGTTAAATATACATCATCCATAGAAAATTGAACAATATTAAAATTAGGGTATGATTTCTTTAAATATTCGTTTAATTGATTAGTTAAATATGTTTTCCCTGATCCTTGAGGTCCATTGATCCCAATAATTAAAGGTTTTTTTGTGAAATCATGGGTTTTAATTTGTGAATCAAGGTATTCGGTAGTAATTGAATATGAAGTCATGTTGTTGGTTCTGATTTATCAAGAAATTTATTGAATTGGGGGAGGGGGAGTCGAGTCGTCTCCATTTTTTTTTCTTTCTTTCTTTCTCCTCGTCGTTGGTGTCGTCGTCGATGTCGGTTTACTCCGGTGATGTATCGTTAAATACCGGGGAGAAAAAGATCCAGCAGGAGCGGAGTACAGGTGAAACAAATTTACTTACGCTTATATAACCTCTCTCTACGTATATATATGTAAACAACATTTACATAGTACATATTATAATTAAATAGCTTTCAATTCTTTTAATTTTTCAATCAATTGATCAACATTATCAACTTTAATACCAGCAGCTCTAGCTTCAGGTTCTTCAACTTTTAAAATTTCCAATTTATTTTCAACATCAACACCAAAATCATCAATTTTAGTCTTTTTCAATGGTTTTTTCTTTGCCTTCATGATATTTTGTAAACTAGCATATCTTGGTTCATTTAATCTTAAATCAGTAGTTATAATCATTGGTAATTTAGCTTTTAAAACTTCTTCACCACCATCAATTTCTCTAGTAACATAAACTTCATCATTTTCTTTAATTTCAACTTTTGCTGCATTAGTAGCTTGTGGCCAATTTAATAAACCAGCTAAAATTTGTCCAGTTTGATTAAAATCATCATCAATTGATTGTTTACCTAAAATAATTAAATTTGATTTATCTTCTTCAACAATTTTTTTCAAAATTTTAGCAACTCCCAATGGTTCAATTTCTTGATCAGCTTTAGTTTCAATTAATGTTGAAGTATCTGCTCCTTTAGCTAATGCAGTACGTAAAACATCTTGTGCTTTTAAAGGTCCAATTGAAACAGCATGAATTGAATCAACATTTAAATTTGGATTATTTTCTCGAAGTCTTAATGATTCTTCTAATGCAATATCACAAAATGGATTGATACTGAATTTAACCCCCTTGGTTTCAACTCCTGTTCCAGTTTTGTTAATTCTTGGTTTAATGGCAAAATCAATAACCCTCTTGACAGGAACTAAAATTCTTAATTTTGAAGACATGATTGATGTTGACCTGGTGTATCTTGGTTGATCTGTAGAAGTAAATATTGCGGTGAAATTTTTATGAGTACGTTTTTTTTTTTCTTCGTCTTCCTTTTTTTTTTCATCACCAATCCCTAAATCGGCGTGCAACCAATTATTTTAATTCGTTGTAGCGAAAGTCGCAAAGAAAAAAATAAATCTGATCTGTATAAGAACCGTATTAATTCATTATGTAATAAATAGCAAAAGGAAAAGAAAAGAAAAGAAAAAGAAAAAGAAAATACAAAGAACAATAAAACAAATAACTACTCTACTACTCAAGATTCAAAGGTGCACGAGTTCTAGCTTTCATTCTTTCAATTCTTGCCTTTAATTGCATAGTAACTTCAGCAGCACGTTTCCAATCAGCTCCGTTATCAACATCCATTGACTCTCTACTATTTGTCGGAACAACAGATGGACTACCATAGCTCATACTAGAACGGAAACTATTGGCATTAATAATTGTACTAGGATTACTATTGTTATTGCTATTGCTAGTTCCATTACCTGTTGATAACCCATTACCATTTCCACTGGCAAAGTTTTGATTCTCCTCGCTACCAATAGATAATCGCTTGACACCAGTGCTGATATCACTAGACATAAATTTAGATGCGGCTGTGTTTGGTTTGTAGAAACTATTTCTGGAATGACTGCTACTCATATTACTTCTTTCAAACGCAAGATTAGATTGGTGTAATCTACTGATTTCTCTCTCTTGTTCTAAATCTTTAATCTTGTAGTTGGCTTTTTCAAGTTCTAATTTCAAGTTGTTAATATGGGTATCCTTATGGTTGGACGTAATCAATGCATTTCTCTTTTCATTATCTAATTCTCGTTTTAATGACTCATTCTTGTCTTGATAAAGCTTGTTTGATTCTTCTAAAGAGTTTATAGATTTCAAATTCAACTCTTGTTGATGCTGTAAGTTATTTTTATCTTCTTGTAAACCAGCAATTTGTTGCTTTAAAAGCGTAATCTCTTCAAAAGAAGCAGCTGATTGCGGCAGGGGTACAACATTATCAGAAGCTGAATATTGTGCAGTTGATGATGCCTCAGCTGTTGCACTTGGAGGACGCAAATTTGGCTTGGCTAATGATCTAGCTGTCATTCCTCTTCCAGTTTTAACATCATCACGCTTTACTGGAGATGAAGCTGAACGTTTAGCTGGTATTGTTGTAAAAGAACCTGTTGGTTTTGGTTGTGATCTTGCAGCAGGTCTAGAAGATGTTGACGTAGAAGGTTTCAAAGCTGGGGCAGTGGATGCTCCTCTGCTACCACCTATTGAAGTCTTAACTTGTGCTTTCTTTTCATAATAATCATTAATTTTAGATTTTCTATTCTCATCAACCTTCTCAAGAAATCCATTCAACTCTCGAGGACCAGTGATTTTCATCAATGTACCAATCATTTCTGTAGCGGCCTGTCTAATTGGCTCCTGTGATTCGCTTAAAAGCTTGACACCACCTTCCATAATGAGATCTATTTCAGCTGTCTTTGGTGGCACTTTGGTATTCGATAAGCATCTTTTGATAAAATTAGCTGATGCAATCTTGTTTTGAGGGGTTTTTAATTTCATACCATTTACTGCTTCTTCTAAAACCCCGCCATGGAAACCTGATATACCAAAAATGGTATCCAAAACATTATCCAAAGCTGTTGCAACTGATGGTTTCTTTTCTTTGAGTCTTTCCACGACTGGTGTTATCACTACTGATTGATATTTGGAAAACTCGTGTCCCAAGCCTTTTGCAATAAATTCGATACAGTTGGCAGCCAATTGTACAACCTGAATGTTAGCATCTTTCATACATTTAGCAAATATTCTTAAAACTGGCAAGTAATCATCATGAGTGACCAATTTAGGGGATTTTTCCAAAACTGGCACAACCTCTTCCAAAACTGCTTTTCTATCTTTCCAAAGACTGGATGAAATTCTTGATTCAAAGTCAGAAGGAAATTTACTCAAAACTTCCACAGGATCAACAAATTCCAACGGATCAAAATCTTGTGCTTCTTCTTGATTATAATTATCACCAGCATCAGTCATTTCCACATCATCTCCGTCGGTGGTTGTAGTGGCAGCGGCGGCGGCAGCAGCAGCAGCAGCAGCAGCAGCTTCTAATTCTTTTTGTCTTTCAATTTCTTCTTTTTGTTTTCTAGTCAATCTCTTTTGTGTTGCTGGTTTACCAGTTTCTTTCTCAAATGCAGCAGTTAAATCTTTTTGTTGCACTGGCTTCAAATCGGGGAATAAGATATTCGACAAAGCATCACCCATCCATCTGTACAATTCAATAGTTAACTTTGTAGTTTCATTTCTAACATTCTTATCGGCGTGGGCAAATAATTTAGTCAAACAAGGAATGACAGGTTTTGGTGAGATTATTTTACAACCAAAATTCTCAAAAATAGATACTAATCCAGCAACACAACCAGTGACTAATTTTGGAAGTCGATTTGTTAAATAGGGCAATATATCTTCAACAATTGAATTTGGATCATTTGTGATTTCCAACATTAACAAAAGGGATTCATTACTCCATTCTTTGGTATTCTTTCTTGTAGATAATAAACCTTTCTCACAAATAGATCCCACTATTCCTAAACTTTTCAACTTATTGACATTGGAAACAGTTCCTCCATAAATTAAAAACTTGACAAATGTATTGTATCCAGCTTCTTGGGCGACTACATTTGAATCTAAAATAATCTTCTTGAGTACATCTAACAGAAGATTGGTAAACACTGGATCATTTTCGTTACGTGACTTTTCAAATTCTGCTGCCAATTCATCATATGCCTGTAATCTTACTTTCCAAACTTTATGGACCAATCTTTCATCCAATGATAAACTGGAATAATCTTCTTCTTTATCATCCATTGTATTGTTGTGGTAAATAATTGAAAAAAAGAAAAAACCCACTAACACCAAAGTTTTCTGTTATTTTTCTCTCTAAATTTTTTTTTTCTTTTATTGTTTTGTTTTGTTTTGTTTTGATTTCAGACTCCCAAAGAACTTTTTATAGTCGTCTCGTCTCTAGTCTGTTGCGCGAGCCCTTCGTACTCCGTGGTGCATGCCCAATTGCAATTATCGTACACTTTACAAACCATATTCTCATTATACTATAATCATATTCATTACTTTTATGTTGTTTTTATTTTTATTATTACTATATGGATTTTAAAATGAATATATATATATAAAGATAAATAATACTAATTTGACATATCACCGGAACACAAAAAAACTACCAGACTTTCTACCTACTTTTTCTTCTTCTTCTATTGTTGTTTGTATTGTAAACCATATTTGGCATATATTTCATCTAAAGGTTGTAATTTGAAACCCCAGTCAGCCTCACCTTCTCTGTCAACATAGTATTTCTTCAAATCAACTTGATGATAAGGATGATAAGAAGTGTTGAACCAAGGAATAACAAACATTAATAAATGACTGTATTGACTGTTTCTATTGGAAATATCTTTACTTCTATCATCCAATTTACTCAAGTTTTCATTATATGGTAATTGACCCAAACTTAACTTCTTTTTAATTTCATATCTGTCCTTCTTAACTTCTCTTTCATTTTCTCTCCATCCAAGAAATCTTTGACTTGATCTAACATAATTCAAACAAAAACCACCTACAAAACCAAGTAAAGTAGCTGCTCTTACAGTAGTTCCAGTAACAATACTTGGTTTCATTCCTTTACCAGTAGAAGGTTCTAATTTTTCCCATATTTTCATACCAATTGGGAATGAAGCAGTAATTAAACCCCAATTAACATAATCAGATGGTCTGAAGTATGAAATAACTCTGGTGAAATATGGATCTCCATCAATTAATTCATATTCACTGTGTACTGGTGGTGCTCTGACTGGTTGATTAGAAGCGGAGTATGACATGTTTTTTTTAAAAAAATATGGTCCTTTGTTGTTGAAATATTGTCTATTCCAGGTAATCCTATAGATGGAAAGAAGTTTTTCATAATTTTTTTTGCTCAACATTTGATTGGTAACGAGAAACCCACACACACACACTACAAGAGAAAAAAAAAAATGAAGTCGTGTGTAATGTGACAATATCGAATGACAAATTAACAAGATAAAGTAGACATCAATATGAAAAGATTAGTTAGTAATAACCAGTTGCTAGAGCATCTATGAATAGATTTTTATATGTAGAGTTGATCAATATTGCCACTACCAGGAGAAATCACATCATAATGGATACGTAGAATTTCCCTTTAATGTGTCAAGCACAATCATTAAGAATAGGAAACATATTGGAGTAATTCTCTACAAAAACGCTTACATCTGTCAGTCTTATTCATTCCTCAAAATGTGTCCTTCTCCCAATTTTACTGTCATGATTCTTTAGTAGTCATATATTCCTAGGGTATCATGATTTATACGGGCGTAAAATTACACATACCGTCGTTTGCTCGCACAAAAGAAAAATCTCAAACCGATAATTACTGTAGATATCCGAAATATCAAAAAAGACCAAAAAAAAAAACGTGAGAAATACAACTATAACTTAGTCGCCACTAATCATTAATAGATATAAACTATTATGCCGATTCAATTGCATCATGAAGAAGGGGATGAAACATACCCACATCATAATGATATATTTAAAGATGAACATGAACCTAATATTTTGACTAGATTTATTAATAGTGTACGATGCTATAATATTCCAATTATTAATTTTATAATATTATTGATTTTGGGCATATTTTTAATTAAACTAACTACAAAATATACTAATTTATATATGAAAAATTCATTGATTACAATAATAATTACAAATTTGGTATTGTATGGAATATCAGAAACTTTAGCTCAATCAATATTATGTTATAGAAATGATCAACCAATGATTAATTATAAATTACATGAATCTAGTGGTAGAAATAATAATAATGGAATTGTACTTCATAGTGGAATTGATGATTTAGAAGAAGGACATGTTGAAGAAGAAGAAGATAATAATAATGATGATGTTGTAGTAATACCTTTAAGTTTTTTCAAATTTAATCGTTTGGCAGGGTTTATGTGTTGGGGTTTTATTATGGGATTTTGTCAATGTCTTTGGTATAAATTCTTACAAATTTATTCTCAAGAGCCAAAATTTATTGAAGTTTTAAGAAAAGTTATGACGGATCAATTTTTATATTCTCCTGTTTCATTATTTTGTTTCTTCACATATGGTACTATTATATTGGAAGATAAAACTTGGGAAGATGCAAAAATAAAACTAAAAAAAATCTATATACCAACGTTATTTGTCAATTATTCAGTTTGGTTCCCAGTACAATTTTTTAATTTCTTGGTGATTCCTCGAAGCTTCCAAGTACCTTTCAGTTCTTCCATAAGTGTGTTGTGGAATTGTTATTTATCAATGAGAAATTCAACAAACTAATTCAACTCAAATATACATTCCTAAATTTGAGAAAGCACCATTGAACTTTCTAACTTTATTACTGATTGCATTCAAATACTCTTGTTGATCATGAATATCGATTAAATTAACTAGTAAATAACTTGTATCAACAATTGAATCATTATCTGATTTCTCGAATCCTGGTTGACCTTCGGAATTCAATACCAAACATGTTACTTTATTCTCGGAATTTAAATTCAATTGAGAAACCATTGACCCAGCAATACCTGTAATGGCATGAGGAGGTTTCAAATCAGGTACTTGGTCTAATAATTCTTTCCCCTTGTAATGTTCACCGGAATATAATTTATTGATTGATTGATTGTTATTCAATCCACAAGGTGCTAAAATTATCCAATAATGAGTATCTTTAAAAACTTTGATGATTTCTCTTGCCAATAAATTATAAGTTATTGAATTAAAAAAATGAGGAATAGTTATTGATAATATACTATTATCTTCATTACCAACAATAGGTATATCCAATTTAGGATATTTATTTTTCAAATTTTGATTTTTTAATGCCACATATAATTGTTCATCTTCATCATATTCCAATTCATTACTTTTATCAATCGATTCGTATAATTCAGGATAATCAATATTAATCAACCCAATTGATTCAAATTTTAATTGATCTTGTAAAATACTTATTGTTGATGGTAAAACAATTATCGTCTTTGGTGAGACTTTTGGTTGTTTTGAAAGTTTTATTGTGATGGTTGGTTTGAAATTTGGTTGATTCTCATCCTCGTCTTCCAAAGTATGACGAGGATTTCTAGTTTCTGTGATTGGTTTAATCTAATGGGCAATACATTGTTAATAATCGGTATTTTAATCGTAGTAAGAATTGAGTAAACGTATACATACTAACATGGTATAAGTTTGCAACTTAAAAATAGTTGCCACTGATAGAAAATAGATTCAATTTTTCAAACCCCAAATGTTTATATGATGACGAGAAAAAAAAAAAATACACGTGGAAATGTGTCACGTGATGGTTTTGACAAATTGATTAATTGCAACAATTGATGTATCCAGTATCTATCAAGAGATTCAGTTTCAAGCACCTGCATTGTTTACCCTTTAACATAGACATGGAACCTACACATTGAGTATTATGATTTATACGATGGAATAATGCAAAATCGTACCACTGGTGAGAATCGAATGAGGAGAGAGAGAAAAAAAAAAAAACACACAAGTAAATGAAAAAAAAAGAAGCTATAGTATGAACCAACCAAATTTATACACATACCTGTCAGATAATGTTATCCCGTGGTTTCAAATTGACTAGCAAGAGAGTTATAAATCCTATATTGTTTAGATCATATCATTCTACTGATCATATAGGTTCTAATACTATTTTAAATCAATCTACTATTGAATCTAAAATTTTAAATACATCACTTAAATATATTCCTGAATATGGATTTGATCAAAAATGTATAACTAAAGCTATTCAAGAATTAAAATATCCTGATTCTTTAAATAGTGTTATTTCATTTAATGATAAAAGTCCAGCTTTACAAATGATGTTATATTGGTTGAAATTACAAAGATCAAAATTAGAAACTTATGTAATTGAACATGCACAAGAATTAGATTCAATGAAAAATGATTATGAAAGATTAAATCATTTAATTAAAATTAGATTAATGTATAATGAACCAATATTAAAAGAATTACCTCAAGGTATTGCCCAATTGATTGTTCCATATAATTTAGGATCTGGATTAGAACAAATACATGAATTAAGTGATGATTTGGCATTTTATTCTGGAGATGATAGTCATGATTTTAGTTGGTATAGTAAGAGATTAGGTATAAGTACTATTTATGTTAGTTCAGAATTATTTATGGTGAATGATACTTCTAAAGATTTTGAAAGAACTAAACAATTTGTTGATAATAAAGTAAAAGATTTTGAAAAATTAGGAAATGGTTATAATGATGTCGAACAATGGTTAGGTTTTAATGCTATTTCTTTAGTAAATTTAATTAAATCTCAATTGAACAGAGGTTGATGTAAAATATGTTTGTATATACATTATTAGATAAAAATATATATATAGTTTTTCACATTTATTGTAACTGACTACGCACAGCTATTAATTTAGTTCTTGTTTCTTCTAATTGATTTTCTTCATTTTCAATTTTGGATTCTACTCTTTTAATTTCATCTTCTATAAATTCAATACGTTTGTTAACATTCATTTTAGCTTCACTATAATCTTGTGGTAATAATATAGGACCAGTTAATTTATAAATTTTGGAATCTTCATTAAGATTATCAAATTCTTGTAGAACTATTTTATTTTCTTGATATTGAGTTTCTAATTTTGATCTTGAAGAAATTAAATCATTTAATTGATTTTGATGATTATTGAAATTTAATGATAATGTTTCAAATTGTTGTTTCAAGTCAGACATTCTTCAGTATAGATACACAATTGTTAGAAATGGGTCGAATCATCAAAGGATTTTTCTCTAGTTCTTTTTTTTTTTTTTCTTTCTTATTTTGTTCCTCCCTTTGCCATGGTCGTGTTGGGACGAACTCGACTCACGCCAATTGTCGCAAACTTTAACTCCGGGTCTTTACATGGTTCCAAGGTCAACATCAAATATTCAAACACATATACCGTGATTATTTACAAATCCTATAAAAAAAAAGAATATTAAAATGTTAATCAGAAATGAAACAAACAAAAACCAAAAACCAAACTAGATATTAAAGATTAGAATAAAATAATTAAAAAGAAAACCAATTAGTTATTACAAACCCTTTTTGCCAAAACTAAACCAAAACCAAACCAACCAAACAACAATATCAATATCAATACCAGTACCAGTACCAATTATTGGTTTTAATTAGGAAAAATATCGTTTTCTTTTTCATTAATTACAATTTCTGTAACTCGTACTTTATATCTTCGATTAGTTTGATCCCCACCATAACCTTGCATTTCTTCATATTCATCATCATCGTCGTCGTCTTCCTCCTCTTCAACAACTTCTTGTTCATCGACCATGACTTCATCTTCATCTTCGTCATCATCTTCAATCGCTACATCATTATCATCTGTGTCAATACTGTTTCTTTTACTTTCATTCAAGTTCGGCCTTTGTGGATGATAACTAGTGTGTCTTCTCAAGCATGTGTTACCTCCACTATTACCATGACTCATACTATTCAATCTTCGAGTTTTTTCAATAGCCAAACTTCTCAGTTGTTGATAAGGAGTAGCAAATAAATCCTGATTAAATATAAAACCTTGATACTCTTTTAAACTTATGATATTATAATTATTACTATAAGATGATTCATAAACTTGGAAATTTTCATTTTCAATCATGGAATTACTTAAAAATGAATTTCTTCTAAACCAAGGAGATGAACTATTGGCTAATGATGAGTTTCTTCTTTTAATCATCGTGGGTTCAGGTCGTGGTGATGGTAATTTCGGGTTCTTAGGTGACGTGGCTGATTTACGTCTTGGTTTTGTAGTTACGTGATTGTCCACCATTTCTTTTCTTATCTTCTCCCACACTTTCTTTTATGATCTCGTATAACACAATACTTTACTCTCACACACTTGCACTCTCTATATCCTTAATTAAATATGAGATAAGTCTTTTTGATCTAAAGTTGCTGAGTTGTAAGAAACTGTTAATTTATGAGCAAAAAATAAAAGAAAAAGAAAGAGAGAATGAGAATAAGAGAAAAGGGAAAGGGAAAAAAAAGTGTGATTGTTATCTCGGCTTACTGGGTTACCACCACTCCTTTTTTTTGATTTGATTAATTCAGTTGCTCTCTTTGACTAAAAATTGTGGTTATCGCAATACACAAAAGAGAAATAAAGAAAAAAAAAATTGTCATGTGACTAGTAAAGTCACGGGGTATTGTGTCACGTGATATGTGATAGTTCAAGTATGATTGACACTATATACAAAAATATAACTAACTAACTAAATAAGGTTCACGTATACCTTCAGCAATAAATAATAATAATAATAATAATAATAATAATAATAAACCATAACAAATACTCCAAAATAAATATAAATCATTTCCCTCTTTTTATTTTCTTCTTTTTGATTAAAAAAATCATATATGTGAGACCTTAATCAACATATTGAACTACTTTATCCTTTGAAAATAATCCACCTTTTTCTTTTAATCTCATCATAGCAAATTGTAATCCTAATTTTGATTTTTCCATATTTGTAGAAAATCGATTATGACTCCATTTTTCAATTTTTTCTTTAAATCCAAACAAATTCGAACTAAATTTAACTTTACTTTCCAAACTAGTCACTTCTAATCCAGTACTTTTATATTTTAAAAATTCTTCTACTCGAATAAATTTCCTATGATCAAGATTTGAAGTATATGAATATAAAACTTTTTTATTTGGATCAATTACAGATTTTTCAATAATCCAAGAATTCAAATTATTCCCCAAGAAAGGTTTAATAAAATTAGGTAATCTACCTGTTTTAACAATCAATCTAGTTGTATTTAATTGACCTTTGGAATCCACAAATGATTCTATTGTATCTATTGACAATACATGTTTTGAATATGGATTTGGATATCTATTGAAATATGCCAAACTTGTTGTTTCAAAATCAAAGTTGAAATTATGTTTATTCTCAAAATAAAGAACCATGATGAATTATTATGATATTAGGAATGTATGAAATGGAATATATGGTGAATATAGAAAGTGGTTGAACAAAAGAAAGGGAGGAAAGTTTTTCGTCTTTTATATGTATTCTTTTTTTTTTTTCAGCACGGAGAAAAAAAAAATGAGGAATTGATTTTTCTTAAGGGAGCGATGAAAGTCAGGTTATTTTTTCTTTTTTTTTTTTTTTCTCCCGCTTGTCGTCGGGCCAATGTGCGTTACGGAAATTGTAATTATAAAGCCCGTGGATATTGTTACAAGATGGTTACGAAGAAAATAATACTGCAACAATAGACATGTAATAATGACTGTAACTGTGGAGATGAGCATGGATTGTTGATGAGGGGAGTTAGTTGATATTAAAAGAGGAGAAAACACCTCGAAAAGATAAATTTATTAGATGTTCATACTGTGAGCAAAAGTTACTCCAGGAATTGAGTAAAATTTTACAGAAAAATCAAATCATAAAACACAAACTTAATTTTTGCAATAAATGTCAATAAGAAAAATATGTGATACTGTTGGAATGTTACAATTAAACGAATAATATAGTATAAACTCTACTATGATTAAATCTGTCACAATCATTGGAGGTGACATTTTACTATATACATCAGTTATCATTAACTCGAAGATGTCCAGAGAGTTTTATGAAGCACTGGACATAGTTAATACTAGTAGACAGGTAGAATGTGTCATTTTTTTTTTAAATGTAATTGATGAGTGCACGTAAGCATTTACTACACAATCAGGAGAAGCGAAAATTTTACAGTTTCCAACAAAGCGACTGGGTGGCCAAGTTGGCTAAGGCGTGAGACTGTTAATCTCAAGATCGTGAGTTCGACCCTCACCCTGGTCGTTTATTTTTTGTTTTTTTTCAACTAGTTTTTTTTTAAACCACTGGAAGGAATTCATCTAGATCTGCTCTTCACCCATAATAGGGTTTACTTTTACTTTTTTTTTTTTAAATATAACAAAACACATTATTTATTTCATGTACTTTATATAATAGTCTATTTCTTACCACTCTTCTTAATACCACCACCAACTAATGGACCACCTTTTTTAGCTTTTTCAGCCATGGCTTTTTTAGCAGCAGCATCAGCTTTTTGTTTAGCTTTGAAGGCTAAATCATCTTCATCTAAATCTTGTTGTTTCTTCTTTGGTGCCTTTAATGGCTTGGCTTTACCACCTTGACGTCCTGACATTGTTCAGTAATTGATAAATGTATGTAGTTGAAGTATCTCCAAGATGACTATGTGTGATGATGATGATTCTCATTGAAAGTTTTTTTTTTTGTCGTTGTTGCTGTGGCAGAGAGAGAGAGACAAGATTTGGTTTTCGATATGTCATGGTGTGTTGGCGGCGGCACACTACCTCCTTTGTGATTAACAAAAAAAAACTGAAAGTACGGGCAAACAAAATTAAAAGGGGAGTGAGAAAAAAAACACACCTGAAATAGTTTCTGTACAATTGTTCAACAATTTGATTTAAAATATCGACAACTTAAGGTTTTCATTTGGTTAATCATGGCAGTATTGACAACTCCAGATAAGGAGAAGATTAAAAGAGTTATACCAAAAGCCAATAATAAAATCATTGATGCAACAGTGGCAAGATTATATATTGCATATCCTGATCCTACCAAATGGGTTTATACTGGATTAATGGGAGCAATTGCCTTGGTTGATGATTTAGTAGGTCATACATTTTTCCTTAAATTAGTTGATATTACTGGTCATAGAGGTGTAATATGGGATCAAGAATTATATGTAAATTTTGAATATAATCAAGATCGTAAATTTTTCCACACTTTTGAAATTGAAGATTGTTTAGTTGGATTATTGTTTGAAGATACCAATGATGCCAGTCATTTTTATAAACGAGTTATTAATAAATCAAAATATGGATCAAGTGCTACTGTGAAAAACAAAAGTGCAATTGCATTGAAAGAAAGAGTTGGATCAACACCTGGCCATCAAGCTCCTGGTCCAAGAGGTGAATTTATGGATGTTAATACAGCACAAAGAGCAAGAAGAGCCAAAGGTGTTTTGTATTATGATGATGTACCACCACCAGAATGGAGATCTTTATATGCAGAATTAGAATCTGCTGGTATTACTGAGGATATGATTGCTGATAATAGAGAGTTTATTAAAGATTATATTGCCAAGCAAGGTGGACCATTGGTTGGTTTGGAACCACCAATTCCTAGAAAATTCCAAAGAAAACACGAAGTTGAACATTCTAGTCCTGAGCCAACACGAGTATCATCAGTGGCATCTAAAGCTAAGAAAGCACCACCACCACCTCCACCACCAGGTGTAGCACCTGCAAGTTCCACAACAACACCAGAACCAGTTTATTCTCCATCTCCGGTACCTGAACCTCCACAGAATGCACCACCAGCATATTCATCATCAACTCCTACTCCCGATCCAGTACCTTCATCAGTACCAACACAATCTGCACCTGTTCCAGCGCTACCAGCACAGGAGCCACAGAAGAAATTCAAATTACCACCGTTAACAGCAAAAGCACCACCAGTTAGAAATACATCATTGCCAAGTGCAAGTGAATTAAGAGACAAACCGTTACCACAATCTCCAATGTCACCGGCATCACCGGCATCACCAGCATACGCAACCCATCAACAACAACAACAACATCAAAATACAGTTCATCATGTTCCACCGCCATTAACAAATAATGGAATGCATGCACAATTACCTCCAGCTCCTCCTGCAAGAGGAGTTCCACCACCTCCACCAGCTAGAGGAACACCTCCTGCCCCACCCCCAAGAGCAGGAACAGCCTCAAGTTTAGGAAGCCATCCAACTTTGCCTCCAAGAAATGCACCAACATTACCTGTAAGAACAAACACACAATCCAGTGTAGGTTCTGGAACTCCACCAGCACCACCTCCACCTAGAAGAGGTGCACCACCACCAGCACCACCTCCAAGAAGTAGAGTCCCATCACAACCACAACCACAACCACCAGCACAAGCTCAACCAATACAACCATCGCCAATGCAAGTCCAATCACCTGTACCACCTGCATTACCACAAACAGCGAGACCACCTATTGCTACACCTCAGCAAGTTTCTGCACCACCGCCACCGCCACCTTTACCACCTCAAATGAATACGACTGCTGCTGTTCCAGCACCACCAGCACCACCTTTACCACCTCAGATGAACACCTCAGCAGCTGCCCCACCTCCGCCGCCTCCAATGCCACCTCAGATGAATGCTTCAGGGGCACCACCACCACCACCTCCGCCACCTCCAATGCCAGACATGTCATCAGGCAACACTGGAGGAGGATTATCGGAATCAACAGGGGATGCTGGCAGAGATGCATTATTAGCATCTATTAGAGGAGCAGGTATTGGTGCATTAAAGAAAACGGACAAATCACAATTAGAGAAACCAAGTGTATTATTACAAGAAGCCCGTGGTGAACCAGTATCTACACCAGCTTCAACATCAGGAGGAGGAGCAGGAGGTGCACCACCAGGACAACCAGCTAGTTTAGCTGATGCTTTAGCCGGTGCTCTTCAAAAACGTAAAAATAAAGTTGCACAAAGTGATGATGAAGATGACGATGATTGGTAAGTTAATATTTAGATAATTACTTTAAAATGTTTTAGGAATTGAATGAATATAATAATAACTTTATCTTTATATATATAGATATGTATGTTTCTAATATGTACTGTATGTTTATCGAGCAAGACACGTAGTTAATAACTTGCTTTACCTTGAGGTTCAAACGGTAATAATAAACTTAAAACACCGGCAAATAAAAACAATGCTCCTGATACAAATATTGGTGCAGAAGTAGTAGTATCAGCATAAATTGCAATTATTGGAGAGAAAACCCCCATTATTCTATTTGCAGAAGCTGCTAACCCAACAGCAGTTCCTCTAATTTGAGAATAAAAAATTTCAGGAGTATAAGCATATAATACAGCATACATTGTAGTTGAAGAAAATGAAAACATACAATTCCATGCAAGATAAGTATTTGAAGATTTTGAAGTTGTTGAAGCAAATAAAAATATACCAGTTAAAATTAAAGATAAAAATAAAGTACCTCTTCTACCAATTTTTAATTCAACTAATAATGCCCCAATTAAAGAACCAGGAATTCCTAAAACTGAAATAATTAAAGTATTTCTATAAGTTTCATGAACACTTAATGGTTTATTTGCATTTCCTCTTGATTCTAAATAACTTGGAATAAAAGCATTATATAATGGAAATGCTAATCCAATAACTCCCCACATTAAAATAACTAAGATTGTTGAAATTGTCATTCTTTTAGATATAAAACATTGACGAATATGAGAAAGATCATAACGAGAAAGTTTTTCTGAAACTAATCTATTTTTAAATTGTTTATCATTATCATCATTATTATTATTATCAAGATCTGATTCAAATTGATCATCTATATCTTGTAAATCTTTTATTGTAATTGGACATTGTTTACCATTAATTTTAGCAATTTTTTCTAATGTTTCAATTGCTTTAATATTATTACCTCTTGCTAAATAAAATCTTGGTGACTCAAATACTCTAAATGAAAATCTTGCAATAAACATTAATAAAGTTAATCCACCCATTGTAAATAAAAAATATCTCCAACCTTTATTATCATTCTTATAACAAATTTCTGAATTTACATCACATGAAAAATTTGAAATTAATCCCCATGAAATCAAATTTGCAATAATTTGTCCTAATGCCCACCAAATAGACATTATAATTAATAAATATTGATGAGTTCCAGGTAATGATTCAAGAAAAATAGCTGAATCAACAGGTAAATTCCCACCTACTCCAAAACTCCAAAATGATTCAAAACAAGCAAGGGCAACAAAATTTGGACTTGATCCTCCAATTAATGACCATATGCCAGTTATTAAAAATGTTAAATTAAATGCCCATCTTCTACCAATTATATCAGAACTTAAAGACCAAAATAATGCACCTACAAGTAATCCTAAATTTTGTGCTAATATTAAATATGGTCCTTTATTTGATTGTGGTGGATGAACTCCGTTAATTTCATTTAATCTTGGAAGTATTAATGATGTTAATACTGGAAATGCATTATCAGTAAACCATCCAAATCCAGCAACAAAAAATAATCCAATTTGATATTTACCAAATCCAATTGTTTGAATTGAATCTGAAAGTAATTGTGATTTTAATAAATATGGTTTATCAATAACATCAGATTCATTATATAATCCATATGTAGTTGTTGATGATGATGATTCTGATTCTGGCTCTGGTTTTGTTTCAACAACATTAAGTTGTTCTTTCGATGAAGACATGATACAGGTCTGACTAAATTATCAAACATAATACCAAAAAAAAAAAAGAAAAAAGCAAGTATGAATTATTGTTGAATGAATTGAAATTTTTGCTCTCGAGATATTTGGGGTAATTCAGGAGTGGCGAAATAATACGGAGATAATTATCAACAGGGAAACGTTTTTTTTTTTTTTTTTTTTTTTGTTTTGAATTTACAGTTGCTTTGCGGATATATGTCCACAATTTCATTTCAATACGGCAATTACACCATCTTACTTTCCCGTTGATATTTCCTAATAATTTTGCAATTATTTATTTACAATAAGAGGTACATAATATCTCGTAGTTTTTAGTAATAAGCCAGTTGTATGCATGGCTTCGCGGGGTCTGAATAATTGTTACGGAATTAGACAGGTCATTAACACCAGTCAGGTACAGATTATGAAACTAGACTGGATGAGTCGCTAATGGAAGTTACAAGGAGGACATGTAAGAATATATAAATCCAATATTCTATAATTCCAAATCACAACTGATATCTTGACATATGTATGGTTTAACAAAAAAAAAAAAAAATAAAGATAAACACCAATTTATGCAATTTGGAGAAATTTTTATTTTGCAGCTAAACTTGCAACACAACACAACTCTTGTCTCGGTTATAAGTTCCATTTGCAGGATCTATTTTCACCTTTTTCTTCTTCATTAGAGATCACCAATTTATTCCACAAACTTTAACTTTAGATATTAAAGTTCTCAGCCATTGCGTTGTAATCCAATGATCATGAATGTACGGTTATGATAATATACAAGAAGAGCAATTGGGAAGTAACCAAAAGTAATGCGTCGAAGTTGTATGAGGATCCTCCTCCTCGTTCTGCAGTTGACTATACCTAGATACTCTCCTGTCTACAGGTACTACCAAATGTCAATTGCGTTTTTTTAATTGTGGCGATAACGGCAATTGCATTTACTGCGCCCATACGTGTGCGCATGCACAAATAAACTAAACACAATGACGTAATTACAGTTTTCTGTTGTGTGATAGAAAAAGAATTTTTCTTTTTTTTAATCACCGTACATTTACCGGATGTACACAATCATCTCATCTTTATCACAAGTGAGAACTGAATTGAATTACATCCGGTTTACAGATGGTTGCTGGTCGGATTGTTCTCATCATCTGGAAACAAGGGATTTATTACGAATATTTACATAATCACATCTCTTTTACTTTCACCCTTCCATTGTGAAAATACCGTTGTCTCCGCTTTTTTTTTTTTCTTTCTTTATTCTCAATCAACAATACAACCCTGACATCGAAGAATGTATAGTCATGTGTTTCTTTGAAAGACACTCTATGTATGAAATTACTTGTAGGGTAGGAAGGGAAGGATATCACAAAATAAAAGGTTAATGTCAAAGCCTGGTTGAGGGAATAATCTAATCAATAAAAAAGAGTTTCCCGGTCCATCTAATTCAGCACAGCCTACTTTTCATACTCTACATATCACCAGAGGAAGAGGATCTATTTTGAGATATCTTTTTTTTTTTTTTTCAAATATATAATCATGAAAAATTTTTCATTTTTCTTCTTCACCATTGTGGTTCTGCCACATCTAGGAACAGAATCATTATGGCTTGTAAATGGAAAATCGAAAAGAAGAAGCTTGTTTATTAACTCCTCTTTTATTCGATTTGCTCGTATTGGGTGCCAATGTTTACCCTTTCCCCCCAGAATTCTCAAACAATGAAATTAAAAATATCGGATCATACGCTTTATACTTTTTTTTTTCTTAATTTCTAACCCTTGATGATGATAATGATTATTAATCGCACAGATCCCTCCTCTTCCTCCTCTCTTATTTGTCACTAAAAAAGAATCCGAATATGCACCCAAAGCTGCAGAAAGACTCCCGATGGGGGAGAGATATAGTGCAGACAGAGCAGAGTACAATAAAATTTTCCTCCTGCTGGTTTTTCCTGGCTGAGTAGTAGTGGTAGTGGTAGTGGTAGTAGTAGTACATAAACCAAAACAAATCCCACTCAGTCCGAAAAATTATAATCACCGTATATATTTTTTTTTTTCTTTACAAAAAAATATTTTTATATAACATTACAGTACTTTTCAACAGATATCAATAGTTTAGTTATTTCAACTATCCTTTTCCTTTCCCTGTTTTATTTACTCTCATTTTTAGACTGTATAAATACTCATAATGGAATTGACTCATTTACTATGTTTGTTGACATCATTTGTCACTGTAATTAACGCATGGTCCCCTACAAACAGTTATGCCCCAGGTAAAATAGATTGTCCTGCAAATTCTTCATTAACTAGAGATGCAAATGAAATTTCCCCATGGGAAAAAGATTGGCTTGAAGGTAGAGATCAAGTATCTAAAGAAAATTTAATTGAATTTTTAAATCATGCAAATATGACTGATTTTGATGCTGAATCTTATCTTAATGGATTAGATCGTTCTATTAAAATCGGGATTGCCTTTTCTGGTGGTGGTTATAGAGCAATGTTGAATGGTGCTGGTCAAATGGCTGCATTAGATAATAGAACTAGAGGTGCTTGGGAACATGGTTTAGGTGGTTTATTGCAAGCTTCTACTTATCTTGTTGGTTTAAGTGGTGGTAATTGGCTTGTGGGTTCAATTGTTATGAATAATTGGACTTCAGTACAAGATATTTTGGATAAAAATGAAATTTGGGATATTTCTCATTCAATTATGAATCCAGGTGGTTGGAAAGTTACTAAAACTTATGAATATTATAAAGGAATTTCTGATTCTTTAGATGAAAAAAGAGATGCTGGTTTTGATGTTAGTATTACTGATACTTGGGGAAGAGCTCTTTCTTATCAATTTTTTAGTACTTTAAATGATACTGGTAATGCTTTAACTTGGTCTACTTTACAAGATGTTGATGTTTTCCAAAATTATGAAATGCCATTCCCAATTGTTGTTGCTGATGGTAGAACTCCTGGTACTTATATCATCAGTGCCAATTCTACTGTTTTTGAATTTAATCCTTTTGAAATGGGTTCTTGGGATCCATCTGTTTATCAATTTTCTCAAGTTAAATATTTGGGTACCGAAGTCACCGATGGTGTTCCAAATGATGGATGTATTGGTGGATTTGATAACGCTGGTTTTATCATGGGTACTTCTTCTTCATTATTTAATCAATTTATTTTACAAATCAACACCACTTCATTGTCATCTATCCTTAAATCACTTGTTACTTCTATTTTATCTGAGATTTCTGATGATGATAATGATATTGCTGTTTATAAACCAAATCCATTTGAACATAATGACGTTGGTTGGTCACAATCTATTTCAAATAATGATACTTTATATCTTTGTGATGGTGGTGAAGATTTACAAAATGTTCCACTTTATCCTTTGATTCAAGAACAACGTGATGTTGATGTTATTTTTGCTTATGATAACTCAGCTGATACTAATCAATATTGGCCAAATGGTGCTTCATTAGTTGCTACTTTTCAAAGACAATTCACTAATCAAAGTAATGGTACTCATTTCCCATATGTTCCTGATGTTAATTCATTTGTTAATTTGAATTTAACTTCAAAACCAACTTTCTTTGGTTGTGATGCTAGTAATTTAACTTCATTAACTCAAAATAGAACCAGTGTTTATGATATTCCATTGATTGTTTATACTGCCAATCGTCCATTCAGTTATTGGTCAAATACTTCTACATTCCAAATGAAATATGAAACTGATGAACGTAATTCAATTATTCAAAATGGTTTTGAAGTTGCTTCAAGATTAAATGGTACTTTAGATGATGAATGGAATGCATGTGTTGGTTGTGCTATTATTAGAAGACAACAAGAAAGAGATGGTGTTGAACAATCTGATCAATGTAAACAATGTTTCCAAAGATATTGTTGGGATGGTAGTTTATCCAATGAAGATTCAATTAATATTAATTTCACTACTGATGGTGTTACAAATGATACTGAAACAATGAGTGTTAATATTGGTTCTATCTCAACTACAAGTTGGTCAGTATGGGGTGTATTAATGGCCACTTTGGCAACATTTTTATTAGGTTAATTGTATACAAATGACCATAGTAGGAGTTCAACTAATACTACTATGTACTCCAACTAATACTACTAGTACTACTAGTACTGCTAATAGTACTAATAAATAAAACTAAATAGAATGTTTTTAATAAAAAGATTAATAATTGTATTTGATTGAATTAATAAGTAACAGTGGATGGTATGTCACTTTAGATGATGTGAACAAGTCACGTGTCTATACTAATCGTGTAGAATGACACAATTTGTTGTTAAGAATAGATCGTATATGCGTATAATGAGACGTGTCTAATATACAAAAATGTATGAATAGAGTTGGTTCCTTCTCCTCTTTCTCTGTTCTACTTGATCCCGAAGGGGAATCCATCGGTTTTTATGCTAATTCCCAGATGCCTTCACACGTCACATCTCCTGGAGGAAGATTCATCTGACGACACCCGAAAGGGTTAGTTAACAATATTCCGTCAAAACACACTTGGTGGTGGTGTAGGCACACTAGGTCGTGTAACCTGACCAACCAGTCAGTACACGTACATAACATTTGTTCTTTATTTCTCAGAGACACACGCGTACTCGCAAGTTGAGCATTTTGTATAAAAAGGAAGGAGAAGAATTTTTTTTTTTTAATTCTTTTAATACTACTTTTTCTTTTTTACTTCATGGATCATTTGGACTTCAATTGTCTGTTCTTTATGCGTGTTCCAATTACGTTGTTTTTTAGGGATACATATATATGAGACCAACTTCGGTTACTAACGTTGATGAAGACCTGCATATCACTATTGATATGTTCAGGTTTTTAGCATAATTTTTTTGTATTGGTTAATATATATATATGTACTTATTATTGGTAAATTTATTTTACACCTGTAGATATAAATACTATAGTTGACTTCTTAGCAGTTATCAATTCTGTTTAACTATAGTTCTTCAATTTATTCATTTTCTTTTTTACAGTTCTAGACGATGTTTCAAGAAGATAAAGAATAAGAATAAGAAATAAACGTTATGTTTGAAAAATCTTAATTGAAATTCGTTCCCGTTGCTAATAGCAATGATTCCAATTCTCTCCTGGTTTTAAAGTATTGAAACGTTAATAAACAAGGAATAACCTTCTCTTGAGAAACATAAACATAAACAGATAAGTCAAATATAGCAAAATTTAATGAAAGATCACTATACTACAACATCAATATGGCTTGTCTAATTTTACTTGACAATCTCTTTACATTTGAATTTTTTACACAATTGATGGTTTATCACTAATGATTTCCATTTTATATCTTGAAATATCTTTGAAAAATTGTAAATAACAAGTATTTAACATGTTAATAAAACCAAATTAAAATTCAAATGGCTTTCTTATGATGGTAATTTCATAAATAACATCTATATAATTCAATCATGATTTCATACCCTTGTTATACCTCATATTGAATAGACCCCAAAAAAATACTCCTCCTCTTTTTCTTTTAAATCACAACGTTGTATAATCAATAATAAGTACGTACTTGTGTGATGTGATTATTAACAAGGTGTGCGCAATTAGTGATTTGTTATAGACACGACCCACTTATAATTTTGTTACAAATAACAACACTTTTGGCTATATAGTTAGTACAATTGACTTTTTTTTTTAAAAACTCTTGAGATTCTAAGAATTAAAAGCAATGAAAATAAAAGCAAAAAAAGTTTGTATACTCATGAGAGGGTTTGATATGTTTAATGAATCTTGTGTGGTTTTAACTAGGTAATTATCTTTCAATATGATTCTATTTGATACAGATTCGGATTTGTTTTCCCTTTTTGGAATTATTATGCGTGGGCGAAAGAGAGAAAAGAGAGAAAAAAACGACGAAAGCAAACGGTGGAATCTTCCTCTGGTTATAAATACTCCTTGAGATTATCCAATTGATCAATTCAATCAACCACTTCCATTTCCACTTCTACTTCCAACAACAACAACAATATGCCATTTAAAGTCAATGCTGAAATCACTCAATTTGGTGGTAAATTACTTAAATTAACTCATGAATCGACATTTACTAAAACTCCAATGAACGTAAATGTTTTCATTCCTTCAATTACAAATAATAAGAAAATCCCAGTATTATTATATCTTTCAGGATTAACATGTACTCCTGAAAATGCTACTGAAAAATCATTTTTCCAATATTGGGCAAATAAATATGGATTTGCTTTAGTTTTCCCTGATACTTCACCAAGAGGAGCCAATATTTCTGGAGAAGATGAATCTTGGGATTTTGGAACTGGTGCTGGATTTTATGTTGATGCTATTAAAGAACCATGGAATAAAAATTATAATATGTATTCATATATTCATAAAGAATTACCTAAAGAATTGAGTGAAAATTTTAAAGAATTGGATTTTAATAATGTTGGTATTACTGGTCATTCAATGGGTGGTATGGGTGCATTAGTTGGATTTTTAAAAGAAAAAGGTCAATATAAATCAATTAGTGCATTTGCTCCTATTTGTAATCCAAGTATTGTTCAATGGGGTGAAAAAAATTTTGGTAATTATTTAGGAGTTGATAATAAAGATGAATGGTTGAAATATGATCCAACTTATTTAATTAAACATTATGATGGTGAAGAACATCCTGATATTTTAATTCATCAAGGTTTAAAAGATCCATTTTATGAAAATCAATTAAAACCTGGTAATTTAATCGAAGCTGCTGATAATTATAAAGGTAATATCGATTTACAATTAGTTGAAGGTTATGATCATCTGTATTTTTTCATTAGTTCATTTGTTGAACAACATGCTAAACATCATGCTAAATATTTAGGTTTATTATAACTAAATACGGTATCTACTCCGAATCTATAATAAATTTATTTATCCAAGTTTCATACCATTTAGATTTCTTATCATCCGTTGAATGAATAGAAATACCAATTTTACTTAATTTATTAGCTTGTAAAGTGATTTCTTTAGTATTTTTCAAAATTTCATCATCTATAGTTGTATCAAGCATTAAATTCATAATAAATTTATCAATTAAATTGATCAATTTTAATTGAATTGAATTTATTTCATCTATTAGTTGACCTGATGTAGTCTTTGGAATGGATTTTTTAAATGATGATATTAATAATTTAATTAATTCAATTTTTTTAACCCATTTTAATGCAAACTTGGATATTTCTGAATTATCAACTGGTGGTTCCTCATTAACATATCGATCATCTTCTTCTCCCTCTTCTTCATCATCATCTTCATCATCATCACTAAATCCAAATGGATCATCATCCATATCTTGGGGATTTTCAGCCCATTCTTTAAATTCTTCAAATCCATCATCTAGTAATAATATACTTTGTTTAATTTTATTACTTAATAATCCAACTGCACCTTCATCTAATAATTTAATTAAAGCATCACAATTAGACCAAATTCTTCCAACTCCAACTAATCTTCCATCATCACTAACTTCTTCTCTATCATCTTCATCATTATCTCCATCTTGATCGAATATAATCATTAATTCATTACTTAATTGATTAATAGAAACGATTAAATTCTTAACATTATTAAATATTTCATCATAAAAAATTTTAGAAATTTCTTCTTGTTTAATTTTAAACAGTTGTATTAAACTAATTAATAATACCAAAGTTTCAGATAATTTTTCTAATGTATTATAAGCTACATTTGGATCTTTTTTCAAATTATTAGGTTTAAAAATAATTCCTACTTTAGTTACATGAGCTTTAATTAATTTAATCAATTTATAAAGTTCATCTATTGGATCAGTGATTTTTGAATTACCAGTAGATTTTGTTGTATTATCTAAATTAGTCAACCAATATTTTATGGCTTCATTAAATGAATCTAATAAATTCTTAAGATCGTCCCTTGTTTTTGTTGTCATTAATAAAGCTGATATATTACTTATAAACTTACATTGAATAGATTGGCTGTGAAGAATTTTTTTTTTTTTGATGTTTGATGTTTGAAGTGAAGAGCATGAAGTCGTGTCGATGTGCACAAAATTGCTTTGAGTATTGGGATGGGTGTAGAAGATGGATTTTAATTGATTGAATCAATTAGCTGTAAAGATTCTGGTAGAAGGGTGATTCGGTAAACAGATTAAAAGTTTTAAACCAACAAGCCATGGTAGTTGTTGTGATAACTGATAAAACCATAACTAGTTTGATGATAACTTTGCAACTCGATTGCAGTAAACATAGTACGTTGTAAGAAAAAAAAATGAATTCATGGAAGGAAGAATTTGCAAATCCAATTGATATCAACTAAAGTGGTGGTGAACAAGATCGAATTCATTCCAACACTGCTAGCTCTAATCATGAACAATATCCCATATAGCAAGTAAGCATATAAAACCACCTGATATGCAACAACAACAAGAATGATATTACAAGGTGGTTTTCTGTTGTACGCATACAACACGGGACCTAGATTTGAAAATTCATGAGCTACACGTGACAGCTCTTTGTCTACGCTATTTACGAGATCGTTTGTTTGATTTTTGACATGAAGTTTTATGTAATCAATTGCTGCTGACTGCAAAATAAAATAAAAAAATATGGCACATCCACTTCAAAGGAGATAGAATGTCTTGCTAACATTACCACTACTATTATCAATTGATCAATTGCAATTGAATCTACTTACAATTCATTCATTACATTAATGTAAGCATATGAGTCATTGCAATTGGAGGAGGAGGGGAGACAGGAGAAGTATCCAATCCCAATGATCAACCACTGAAAAGGATACATTCAAATAAAGAGGAGAAAGTTTTAACAAAACTAACCTGATACAATTAGTTCTCCTCTTTTTATTTTTTTTAAGTTGACTAATTATGTACTCTCCCCTCAATGGGGCTGTTCTCTGTTCTAAGTTTTTTTTTTTTTTTTTGCAACTCATTATTATAGCAACATTAAACATTCCCCTCCAATTTTGCTTCTTCTTTTTTTTTTCTATTAAAAATACATCACGTGACAAGCTCGTATCACAATTACATAATCAGGCGGAACGATTGGATATTTAATATTTATTTAAAGAAGAGAAAGATTGATGCAACAAAAAAAAAAGTTATTTTTTTTATTTTAAGAAATTTATCTTTTCTTTTCTTTTCTTTTCTTGTTTCTTTCTTTTTTTCATTTCTATTGATTTAATTAAAAATTTTTCACGTTATTTTTTTATATTCCAATATCCATCTGATAATTATTTTCGAAATTAACTAAAGAGATATTTATAATTCCACTTTTGTTTTATACTCATATATTATTATCAACATTTATCCAATCCCGTTCCCCCTTTTTTTTTTATTTGTTTTTATCAACTCTCCCCAGGTTTTATTAAATTTTCTCACTGTTTTAATCTCACAAACCATAATTTATTCTAAAGTATGACAAAACCAACAGAATTGAATTTATTAGAAAACATACGACATTTCACACCTAGAAATTATCATAATTCAAATTTATCAGTATGGCATAAATTACCAGTAGCTCGACGTTCAGCTGTTTTTATATTATTATTTATGGGGAATTTAGGAGAATTACGAGTAATTTTAACTAAAAGATCATCAAAATTAAGAAACTTCCCTGGTCATGTTGCATTACCTGGTGGTAAAGCAGATAATGGATTAGAACTGGAATGGGAAGTTTCAAGAAGAGAAATGCATGAAGAAATTGGATTAAGTTCAAATAATGAAGAATTAAAAAAATTGGGTATTTCAATTGAACATTTAACTATGTTACCAAGTTATTTATCAAGAACTTTTTCATGTGTTAAACCTTGTGTTGGTATAATGCATAGTTTATATGATGAAAATGATATTGCTACAAAATTAAATATTGTTTTAAATCCTGGTGAAAGTTCAAGTATCTTTTCATGTCCTTTAAAAGATTTTTTATATCCTGCTGTTGATCTTCATGCATTAGAAGCATTAGAAAGAGTTTCTTATAAAGTTAAATGGGGTGGAATACCATGGAATTTAAGATCTTATACTTTTTTACAAAATAATCCAAATGAAGCTGAATGGTTAAAAGATATTAAAGATTTACTGGCTTCTGAAGAAGAATCAGAATTAGATTTAAAATTAGGTCATGAACTAGATTCAAAAGATAAACAAATGGTTACTCCTCCAAATGCAACTCCTAGAAGATCTCAAAGTCCAGCAAGACGTAAGAAAAATTTAAATGCATGGGGAAGATTAGGTTCAAGAGTTGATGATGATACAAATGAAAAAATTTATGATGTTTGGGGATTAACTGCTAATATTTTACATGATTTAGCTGAATTAGTATATATTGGTAAAGGAAATTCATCTGAACATCATATTGGAGAAGAAGAAATGATTTATTCTTTATATGAATATGGAAATCAAATGAAAAATAAAGAAAGAAGTCCAGAAGAAGTTAAGTTGATTCATGCAACTCATGACGATAATAAAATTGGTTTTAATGATCTATTACCTGAAAATGAATTCAATAGATTGGTTAATATATACAAGTTGTAGATAATTATTATTAGTTTATTGCATATTTTAAAGTTTTTTTTTGTCTATCCTAGAACTGGTGGGCTGTAAAATGGTTGTAAAATGGTTGTAAAAAAAAATCAACAATTTGCAACACGTGATAATCACCATTCAAGTTAAATGATGATTGTTCAAACCCATAATATCATTAACCAGTACAATAATTTCATTCATATAATTCATTAATTCAACCATCTTATCAACATTTCCATGTGTTTTATTTCTTTTATATGTAATTTCCAGCATTTGCAAAATAAAAAAAATCTTGAAATGTACTTTTGTATTTATTCGTATCAGTTGAATTATTCAGAATTTGATATTTTTCAATTGATTCTTCATGATTCGAATTTGATAATGAATTTCTTCCTATACATGGATATGAAGTACTATTGTTAACTTTCATCATCGAGGATTGAAATTCAATCAATTGTTTTGAAATATTTGTCAGTATGAAAATAAATCATCAGAGAGATTTTTTCTTAATTTTAAAATCTGATTTAGTTGGTTATCTTTAATTTATCTATTTATTGGTAATTGATAATTTGTTCCTTCTTTATATAGTTGAATTATAAAACAATGATAACATAATGTAACTGAATGATATTCAATACAAGAACACATGATATTTATTACCTTAATTAAATAAACATCTTTAGATGATTTAGGTAACATTATTAATAATATTGTCAGATTCATTTTCAATTCAATTTGTAACTTCATTTGCAAATGACAACGTAAGTTTTTAACTAATGAATCGTCATATGTTTCACTAGACTCATCAACAAGTGTTTCTCATATGTTATTCAAGCATAAGATACTCTTGACTGTCAGATTACTTACTAAACATTGAGTCGAAGAGGAAGTCATTGACTGGTGGTGATGGTGGTGGCTCGTTGATATTGACAGTTTGTCTGATTTACAGTGAAGGAAAAAAAGGAAAAATGGATAAAAAAAAAAAAAACGCGGTGAATTTATTACATCATAATCAACATCAACTATTACCAACAGAAATGTCAGAAGATAAAGATAGCAAAACAATTCAACTATTGGAATTATTAGATAGATACCAATTACTTACAACATCGAATCGTGATAATTTTATCAATGGGTTTTTCAATTTAAGTAGAGCTAATTTCCAAAATGAGAAATCAAGATATGGATCGGATAAATTTGATTTACGAAGTTATCAAGCATGTAAAATTGTTGAACAAATCAATGATGGTGAATTTCAAATAATTGATCGATTAGAAAAGAATAAGATCACTAAAAAGAAAGTAAAATCAAATGATGAAGAAAAATCAAGTTTACGAAATAGAAAAGAAAAATCTAAAGAGGATGAGATAAATGATACATCCGGTGATGATGAAGAGTTTAAAGATCCAATTAGACAATTTGGTGCTCTTGTACCTCAAGAATTAAGAATTAGTCAAAATGATTTCAATAAAGCTTTGGTTCAATCGATAGAGATTATAAATTTACAAAAGAAAATTGAAAAATTAATAAATGAATTGAGTTAGAATAACATTATACAGATTATATATATATATGACAACTATACCTCAACATCACTATATAAATCACTATCATTTTCATAATCTTCAGGATTAATTTCAACTTCATTTTCATCTTCACTTTCCTCTTGATCATCACTTTGATTAGCCATTTCTTCATCTTCTTGGTCACCTTCACCACTGCCACCTTCTTTTCTAGCTTTTCTTCTTGCCTTTTTAGCTTCTTTTATATCTAATTTAGCTTGAACTGCAGCTTGTTGCTTAGCTCTTCTTTCTTGTTTCAATTGTTGTTTCAATTGATGTTTCTTTTCTAAAGATTTAATTTCTTCTTCTGATTTCTTAATAGAAGCATGATACAAAGTCTTTGAAGATCCAACTAATCCTTCTTCAATCTTCATCAAAGTCATATTTATTCTTGGACCCAATTCAGTTAATTTAATTGCACGTTTTGTCTTTGCAACCACTGGTTCTTGTTGTTGTTGTTGCTGTTCTTCTTCTTCTTGATCATCACCAACAGATTGTTTAGGTTCTTCTTTTTTAACAAGACTTTCTTGTTGGATTTCAACAACGGCATCGTCTTCAACTTCACTATCTGAAGTTAATCCACCAACTGAATAAGGATCCAATAATAATTCAGAAACATCTTTATTCTTAGTTAATCTTGGTAAATTTTTCTTTAAATTATGATGAGATTGAATCAATTTTTTAACATTTCTATTTTCTTCAACTAATTTAGTATTAATTGCATAATGTCTAAATTCAATTTCATTAGTTTCTTTATTTTTACTAATTAATAAAACTCTTTTAATACTTGAAACATTAGTTGATTGTGGTTGAATTGGTGGGAACATATTTTGAAACATTGTAACCATTAATTTTTCATGTTGTGACATTTCCAGAACTTTACCAAATCCATTTAATACTAATAAAGGAGGCATATGAAATATAGAACTATCTTTACTTATAGATTTTGGATGTCTTAAAATTTTATGAATATCTTTACATAATGAATAACTATTAATTTTAAATTGTAAATTTGGACCTCTTGGTAATTTCCCAATTCTTAAAGTAATATTACCACTTTCCAGCTGATTGAAAATTAATAAATCTGAAACATGTAATGGACCACACATAACTATGAAATCTTTTAATTTGTTTGATTTACGTTCTCTTAAATTGATTGCTGTATGTGGTTGCATTACATTTCTAACATCAGAAACTAATTGTGATAATGAATGATTTTTTAAGGATGAACCCAAATGAATAACCATCGATTTTGGAATAGAGGCCAATTCCTCTTCACTAATCTTCTTATGAGTTCTCTTCTTTGTTCTTCTCTTAGCCATGGTTTAATTGTTGTCGATTGTTGATAAATGAAAGAAGAGTAAATTGAAGTGAAAAAACGAAAGGAAAAAATTTCTAAAATCTCATCGCGAGATAAACCTCCATCATCGAAGGGGAACAAAAAAAAAAAAAAAATTTATGTAAAAAATAATTCACCATTTCCAATCATCACGACTTAACCGACAATATCCACTAAAACAATTCAATAATGTCTTCTAAAGGTGTATCTAAAAAGAAAGTAAAACCATCAAAAACCATCGATGCAACTAAAAAATTAGCAGAAAAGATCAAACAACAAGCATTAAAGAAACAACAAGAAAAAGAATCATCATCATCTACAACCACATCAACTCCAGAACCAAGTTCATCATCGATAACAACTATTGATCCAGATGCTGAATTAAAATTTAAAACATTTAAAGAATTAAATCTTGTTCCGGATTTATTAGAATCTATTGAAAATATGAAATTCACTAAACCAACACCAATTCAATCAGAATCTATTCCTCATGCATTAGAAGGTAAAGATATTATTGGATTAGCACAAACAGGTTCGGGTAAAACTGCAGCATTTGCTATACCTATATTACAATCCTTATGGCATGCTCAACAACCTTATTTTGGATTAGTTTTAGCACCTACTAGAGAATTAGCATTTCAAATTAAAGAAACTTTTGATGCTTTAGGTAGTTCAATGGGATTAAGATCAAGTTGTATTGTTGGAGGTATGGATATGATGGATCAAGCAAGAGATTTAATGAGAAAACCTCATATTATTGTTGCCACACCTGGTAGAATAATGGATCATTTAGAACATACTAAAGGATTTACATTGAAAAATTTGAAATATTTAGTTATGGATGAAGCTGATAGATTATTAGATATGGATTTTGGACCAGCTTTAGATAAGATTTTAAAAGTTATTCCAACTAAGAGAACAACTTATTTATTTTCAGCAACAATGACTAATAAAATTGAAAAATTACAAAGAGCTTCATTACATAATCCAGTAAGAGTTGCAGTATCTTCAAAATATCAAACTGCTGATAATTTAGTACAATCAATGATGTTAGTTAATGATGGATATAAAAATACTATTTTAATTCATTTATTAAATGAATTTATGAGTAAATCAATTATTGTATTTACAAGAACTGTGGCACATGCACAAAGAACTGCATTACTTGCAAGAATTTTAGGATTTAATGCTGTTCCATTACATGGTCAATTATCTCAATCACAAAGATTAGGTTCATTAAATAAATTTAAATCAAATACTGCAAATATTTTAATTGCTACTGATGTTGCCGCTAGAGGTTTAGATATTCCTTCTGTTGATGTTGTTATAAATTATGATATTCCTACTGATTCAAAAGCTTATATTCATAGAGTTGGTAGAACTGCAAGAGCTGGTAGATCAGGTAAATCCATTTCTTTAATTACTCAATATGATTTAGAAATGTATTTACGTATCGAAAGTGTATTGGGTTATAAATTACCAAAAGAAGATAAACCTCCAAAAGAAGTATTGGATGCTTTACATATACATGTTGATAAAGCTACAGCTGAAGCTATTCGACAAACTAAAGAATTACATGAAAAAAGAGGTGGTAATAATAGAAGAAGAAATAAAGATGATGCTGATAGAGAAGAAAGATAATATCAATAAAGAAGAAATAAATAAAAAAAGATAAATTAGGTTTGTATATTATTTGTGTAAGAAATGAACAGGACATTCACCATAACCTTTCTTGTTAAACCAATCTTTAATACATTTATAATGGAAAACACATAAACATTCCAAACGACCAACTTTATCACCAGGTTTTAAACTTTCTAAACAAATCACACATTCATTTTCATCGTCATCATCATAATCACTTTCTTTGATTTTCTCTTTTGGTGCTGAAGATGAGCATTCTCCATCATCTTCATCAATTCCAGAATTTATATTCTCATAAGTTGGTTTTGGTATAGGAGGAATATTATAAACCAACATTTTATTTTTCAAAGTTTTCAGATTATCTGGTGAAAATCTATTTGAATTTTTAGTATCAAAATCAAAATTAATTAAACAATCATTAATATGATGTTCTTTAAAATCTTCAAAATTCTCATTTGATATATTCGATAAGTAGTCCTTATCATTAGTATGAGAATGAATATTTTCAATATATAATTTTAATAAATCCGTAGCACATACAGGACATAAGTTTAAATCAGATGATTGATCTTGAAGTTGATGTCGTAATGAAGGTGTTGAATTATGTAAATTTCTTGTATGTTGATGAATATTTGCATGTTTAGTAATACTATTATTATCTTCAACGACACTTGAAGCAGTAGATGATCCCACTACTCCTCCAGAGTTATTGTTACCAGCAATCGGATAATTATTACCATTAAATAAAGCTTGTCGTATCATTATTGTTTCATCAGCACATCTATCACATGTTCTATAAGTTGTATTATTATTTGAAAATTGAGGAATAATTATATCTGGACCATTTACTATAGGAGTATTTGGGAAATAAGTAATGAATCGTTGGGAACAATCCCCACAAACCACTTTGCCACATTTTCTACAATGATGTCTTCTATTCAAAAACATATTGTATGGCTTATTACATATGAAACATTGGCTTACTTCAAAATCATCCTGCCAAATGGGTCTTTCTTCGTTATTAAGCGTGCTTGTCATGACTATCTCGATCTTGTATATATGTGTGTGTGTGTGGGGTAAGTGTTGGTTATGTACTGATAAGAAAGATGTGGTAAATTCAGGGAGTTGCATTTTCCCTTTTCTCTTTTGTCTCCTTAAAAAGTAAAAGTGATTTGTAAGATAAACAATGCAAAAAGTCACGTGGCAATAACAGGTCACGTTTATTGTTCAAGGTACACGACACAGACGATCAAGAATCAAAAAAAAAAATCGAGAGGAAAAAGTTTTACGACCAAAAAGACAACCAACGGAATTGATAGATAGTAATATCAACAACGACAGGAACAACAGGAACAACAGGAACAACGGGGATAACAATGTCTGATAGATTAACACAATTACAAATATGTTTAGATCAATTGATACAGCAGTTTAATGCTACTATAAATTATGTGAATACCAACTCAGAACCAAGTTTACTAGATGAAGATGATCCAAATTCATATTCAAATATAGCTGCTAATGCACCAGTACCACAAGCTCAACAACAACAACAACAGCAGCAGCAACAACAACAGCAACATCAACAGCAACAGCAACAGCAACAGCAAAGTCAACAACAGTCACCTACGGGACAAGCTCAACAATCACAAGGACAAAGTAATTCCGGAGGATCTAAAAATACCACACCAATACAAGAAGAAGCTAATTTTGACAATACTGTAAATGAATTATCTACTGATTTAATATTGAAAAGTCGACAAATTAATATGTTGATTGATTCATTACCAGGGATAGGGGTTAGTCCTGAGGATCAATTAAGTATGATTTATGAATTAAGTGGAGATTTAAAAAATATCGAAGAGGAAAGAATTGCAAAAATTAAAGAAAAAGATGCATTGCTTAAAGTTTTAGAAAAATTAATTGCTGATGTTGCTACAGGAATATCTGAAACTAGAATGTAAAAATGAATGTCTATTTTTTTAAGAAACAGAAAGTGTTTGAATTATCCTGTGTATGCCATACAATCTATGTCCCAATTGAAGAAGGAAAACCATTTATGTTTGGTACAGGTTTCTAAAGTCCATGGTAAACCATATATGATTGGAATAAACTCAATGAAACAATAAATCACACTGGCTGAAAGTGCACCAACCAATGCAATGCCAAAGATTTGGTTCTTGGAGTATCGATAGTTCAAATATTGAGCTAATAATAAAATACCAAAACTCAATGCAGGTAAATAGTGATGCAAATACAAGTTTCTTGACATGAAAAGATATGGTAAATAATTAATTCCCCATCCAAGTAAATATTGCCATGAATTTGTATAGAAGGTTGTTTTGAATTCTGGTGAGTCAGTTGGTTGTTTATAAGGATTCATATTAATAAATGCAAAGATACAATATTTAAACCAAGTTAATAAAACAACAATATTAACCAGATAATAAATTGCAATATTACCCAAATAATAAATCAAACTTGATTCTTCATCAATAAGTTTTAAACCAGAATTATTAAAAAATAAAATACCACGATTCAAAAATGGCCATTCTATTGGATATGAAGAATAATCATGTTTAATAGTAAAACTTTCATTTAATCTAAACATAACTTTATGAATTTCCAATAATTTTTGCCAGAATGAAAATTTCGGAAATTTCTTCAAATCTTGTGGATTATTCAATAATGGATGAGAATTCAGTTCAATATACCATAATGAATTTGGAATAGTACCTTCTTTAACACAAACTACTTCATTTTGATAATTACCCCATTCAGGTAATCTAGTAGGATGACTCATTAATAAACAATTTTTATCACGATGAATTAATTGAAATACAGTTTCTGTTGATCTAAGTTTAATTAAAGGTAAATCATTTTCAGAATGAGGTTTTTTAAGAACAGTTCTTAGTCTAAATTCATAAGTATCATCACCTAATAATCCTCTTGTTTCATTACAACTTACTTCAAAAGTATATTCTTGTTCAGAAAGTGGAGCATTATTATCAGTAACATGTAAATAATGACCAGTTTTTTTATGATAAATTCGAACAATTGCTCCATCTTTAAGATCTTTCTTTGTTGACATGATTTTATTTTCATAGAATTTATGTTTAGTTTCAATTACCCATTCATTATTTTCATCAGGAAATTCATATAAAGAAACTTGTTGATTTTCTGAACCTCTTGGATAATTAGCATCATGGGAACTTAAATATTTTTCTAATCCATTATGTTTAATAGTAACTGTACTTCCATATAATACTGGTAATGGAGATGTTTCATAATCTTCTAAAGTAGATCTAAAATGAGGTGATAAAAATCCTGATCCACTACCTTCTTTAGGTAATAAACCAAAATGAATATAAAAAACTGAACAATAAATAGTTAATGGTATCATAATCAATGAAACAATTCGTGAAATAACATGTAGAATCCATTGAATTATAGATACTTTTAAATCACCCAAGATTTCCCATAATTGAACCATAGTTAAAATCCCAACCCAGATATAATTAAATCCACCGGATAATTTAGTTGAAATATTCAAACCTAAACAAACCCCAGTAGAAATAAGATAAATCCACCAAGATTTAGTAAATTGTTCTGATTTAGTAAATGATTTATAATTAAATATAACAAGAGTTTGGAAAAATAATAATGGACCATCTAATAAAATCAATCTTGAATCAGTAATTAAAGAATTTTCAAAACAAACAAATAAAGATCCAATGAATGAAATAAATGAATTACATGAAGTTCTTAGCGTTAAATATGTGAACAATATATGACCAATACCACAAATACCACTAAATAATCTTAACCATAAATATGGAAATTTCAAAGGATATAAATCACCAATTTGTTCAAGATCTTCCAATTCCAATAAATTAAATTTGAATAATTTTGTAATATAATAATAAATCAAATTACCTAAAGGAGGATGAACATCAACAAAGATCTTACCCAGATAATATTGTTTAATATGTCTAATAATATGAATCTCATCAAATACAACTCTATCAGGGATATATAATTTATATAATCGTAATAATGATAATAATAAAATCATGAAAATTAATAAATTATCAAGACTCGTCCATGAATATTTATTATTTCCATCAAGTAGTGGTTTTGATGTATGATATGGTCGAAAAGGACCCTGTGAATAACCCAGTGGTAGGACTTTTGACATAGTTAGTCACTTAATGAATGAACATAAAAATTGAATAGGTTGTGTTTGCAAAAAAAACGGGGGAAACCCTGGTGATGATTGAAAATTTTCGATTAGCGGAATGGAAACAAAACAAAATAAAAATTCTGAAAATCTGTGACACGTGATAGAAACACGTGATAATTTTAATCGTTGAGTAAATTTTTCATCAAAGCAAAAAGGAGTGGCAATGCAAAAAAAATAAAAAATCATTTGAATTGTAATTGTGATTAGTTTGCTAACGGTGGACTTGAGGTTTTGATCATGAAAGATTGACCATAATTTATTGCGATTGGAGTACTAACTACTAACTATGATGCATCTATATTCTAGCACCAAAACTATTTGTTAATAATATTTCAATATACATATATTACTTATATATTTTTTAATTTGCTTTGAATAATGATTGTAGAGAATGAACGAAACAACAAGAAATTCACTACTATCGTTAATTACAAAAAATCTCTTCTACTACTCCGGTCAATGATATTTGTATGTTCTCTGTAAGCATGTACAACTCTACTTTACTCAAGACTGTAACGATATTTTAGTTTCCCGATTTCGGCATGAACCTTGGTGGTCGTGGTTTTACTTCCTTTCTAGGGCTAAGCCCACTTATTTTGTTCGTCTTGTAAGTATGATTACAGTTTTCTCAATGCTAACCACTGACAAAGACATATCAACGGAGGAGGTATACTTACAGTCAACCATTATCCCATGTAGATCATTGATTGTTCATCACGCAATTATTGACAGAAATTGCGTACTACAAACCCGGTTGACACACGCATGATTTAATTCCATTTCTGGTGCGTTAATCCCGTCGAATGAGATGGGACAAACAATGGGGCCGAACGGTCGACCGGCATCGTAACAAAATGCCGCCATGTCTTTGTTTCTCGTGGGGCGACACAAAGACAGAAAATGTTTCACTTTTTTTTTTCACTTCCAGAAAGAAAAATATCATTTGATTTTTTTTTTTTTTCGTTTTTTAGTAATCAACATCTAATAACCTTGTTCTTCTTTTCTTTATTAGTAGGGGATACACAATGAGTTCTGGTATACCTGAATCTTTGAAACCATTCTTGACCACCAAATTGGTTCATTCTACTTGGGCAGGAACATTTTTATGTAAACCGCAAGCAATCTTTCAACCTAGAAATGAAAAAGAAATTAAAGAATTGATTAATCAAGCTAGAATTAATGGTAAAACTATCATGACTGTTGGTTCTGGCCATTCACCAAGTGATTTAACTATGACTAAAGAATGGTTATGTAATTTAGATAAATTTAACCAAGTTTTAAAAGAAGAACCTTATTATGGTCCTACTTCTACTACTGATGATACTCCAGAGGTTAAATTTGTTGATTTAACAGTTGAAGCCGGTACAAGAGTTTTTGAATTGAATGAATATTTGAAGAAACATGATTTAGCTATTCAAAATTTAGGTTCAATTAGTGATCAATCTGTTGCTGGGTTGATTTCAACTGGTACTCATGGTTCAACCCAATATCATGGGTTAGTTTCTCAACAAGTTGTTTCAATTACTTTTCTTAATTCTGCTGGTGAATCAATTACTTGTTCAAGTATTGAAAAACCTGAATATTTTAAAGCTATCTTATTAAGTTTAGGTAAAATTGGTATTATCACTCATGTTACTTTGCGTACTTGTCCAAAATATACCATTAAATCAAAACAAGAAATTATTAATTTTGATACTTTATTATCCAATTGGGATAATATTTGGTTAGAACTGGAATTCATTAGAATTTGGTGGTTCCCATATACTAATAAATGTGTTTTATGGAGAGCTAATAAATCAACTGATCCATTATCTGACCCAAGACCTTCATGGTATGGTACTAAATTAGGAAGATTTTTCTATGAATCTTTATTATGGGTTTCTGTTCATTTATATCCAAGTTTCACTCCTTATGTTGAAAGATTTGTATTTGGTCAACAATATGGTAATGTTGAAACTTTAGGTAAAGGAGATATTGCTGTTCAAAATTCAGTTGAAGGATTGAATATGGATTGTTTATTTAGTCAATTTGTTAATGAATGGTCGGCTCCTTTAGTTTCTGGTCCTGAAGTTTTAAAAGAATTGAAACAAATTATTACTAATGCTGCTAATAATGGTGATTTTTATGTTCATGCTCCTATTGAAGTTAGATGTTCTAATGTTACTTATTCAAATAAACCATTTATTGAAAATGATGGTAAGCCTTCATTATATCCATCACAAGAATGGCTTTCTCATCGTAGTAAAACAAGTGCTGGCCCAATTCCTGGTAATAATTTACGTCCATTCTTAGATAATTCACCAAATTTACCTTACACAACTAAAGAAATTACCAATGATCAATTGACTTTATTTGTTAATGCTACAATGTATCGTCCATTTGGTACTAATGTTGAAACTCATCAATGGTTTCAATTATTTGAAAATGTAATGAGTAAAGCTGGTGGTAAACCTCATTGGGCTAAAAATTTTATTGGTTTAACTCAAGATGAAAAATATAATGAAAAAGAAGATTTGAAAACTCAATTGGAATTTGGTGGTAAACCATTTTATTCAATGATTGGTTTCAAACCAGTCATGAAAGATTGGTTTGGTGAAGATCTTGTCAAATTTAATAATGTAAGAAAAGAAACTGATCCTCATGGTGTTTTCCTTTCTGGTAAAGTTTGGGCAGAAAGAAATGGTATCTTATTGGACTAATTACTAAATGTATATGATTTTTTTTTATTAAATATAGACAATTTATATATAAGTATATGAGATTGAATTTTTTTTGTTTATTTATTTATTTATTTATCTATCTAATTATTTAAATGGAGCTTTTAAAGGATCAATGACAGTACCTTGTTTAGTGATTATTCTAGGCATGGTTAATTTTTGATGAGTTTCTTTAGAAGTCCATTCTTGACCAACTGGCATTCTTAAAGAACGTTCATATTGTTCTTTATTATCAAAACCATAAGGAACTTGACTACTTTGATATTTCAAATTTTTCTTATTAACTTTTTCATTAATAATTACATTTTTCAAATTTTTATCCTTACGACGATTCTTTGACATAACACCTTCAATTTTACGTACAATCTTCCTCTTTTTAGGTTTTGAATCACCACCGGCCCAATCTCCCCATCCTGGTAATGTTAAATCTTCTTCTTTATCATCTTCATCTTCAATAATACGTTTCTTTTCATTCTCAAATTCATTAACAACATCATCTCCTGCAAATGCTTGTTTAATCAAATCCTTTTGTTTGAACATCATCGGAATTTCTTCACCTTCATCTTCTGATCTTTCATCATCATCATCATGGATATCTCCAACTGCCAATGTTTCATTAATATCAATCAAAACATTATCATCTGATTTATGTTTCCTAAGTTTAGATTTAGCAATTTTGGCAGCAGCTTTAGCTAGTTTGGAAGAATCTTTATCTATAGTTGTTATTTTATTGGATTTTTGTTTTGTGCTATCATTAGATGAAGTTAACCATGGATTAGATGCATCAACTGGTAATGGTTCTGGTTCTGGTTGTTGAGCCGATGTTGATGCTGATGCTTGTGAACTAGATTTAGATGATTTTGATTCATGACCTGCAACGTTGTATTTCTTGGATAATCTATTTTCTAATGATTTGGCATTATCATCATTAATTTCTTCCATGACTTTTTCATTGACAGAAGCATTATCTTGAATAGCTGCACTTGGTGTGTAGACTCTTCTACCTTGATTTTTAGTGATATTTACAGCACCATTATCCTCTTCAAAAATATCCAAATCACCTTCTCCATTCTCCAATCTTTTCAACATTTCTAATTCTTTCATATTTTCTTCTCTTCTTCTAGCTTCAGCATTCTTCATGAAATCCATATTCATAACCCCTTTACCTAATTTGGATCTTAATTTGTCATCTTTATCTTCATCATCATGATCATATTCATTAATAACATTTTCAGCTTCCTCATCACTTTGATTACCATCTTCAAATCCAACTTGTTTTTCACGCAATCTTTCACCTTGTCTCAACATTTCCTCCAATTCTGCTCTGTTTGAAGCATCCTTGGATAAACCACTTTTGATCATTGATTTAGCCCATTTTGATTGAGTCTTGTGTTTTAAATTCATTCTTTCAGTCGCACGTTTGACATCATGATCATCACCTTCTAAATCTTCATCATCTTCAACTAATTCTTGATTTCTTAAACGTTCACGTTTTTGAATCTTGTGGTATTGTTTAGATTTAATTTTCTTAATACGTTTAGCTCTCTTTTCATCTCTAAACATTAATTCACGCATTAATCTTAATTCATTGGTTCTTTGTTTCATTTCTTCTGGTGATAATTTAGCAACTGCAATTTCTTCAAATGTAGCTTCTTTAGAATCATCAACCAAAGAAGATTTAACTAAAACATCATTGATTTTTTTCTCTAATTCAGTAGTTGGAACATTATCTGCTCTAAAAGTCATAGCAGAATCCTTAAAACTATCAGGTTGTTGATTCATTAATGGGAATTTTAAAACTTCGGCTTGTCTATTTGATTGAACAGTATCTTGAAACTTACTAATTTCTTTTTTAGATAATTCATAAGCTGCAGCACGATCATTTCTTGTTTGGATACGTTTAGGTAATGGAATAGCAATTGATTTTGAATTTTCATCAATTAATATAGCATCATCATTTTCTCCATCAATCATCATATCTTGTAATGATAATTGATTACCTCCTGTAGGCAAACTAAATTCATTTTCTTCTCTACTTTCAATAATTAACTTCTTACGTTCTTTAGGTTGTTTAGATAAGATTTTTGATTGTAAATTATCAACTGTTTTAGATAAATTGACTTCATTCTCTTCTTCTTCATCAGGACGTCCAAAAATATCTTCTTCATCTTCCGATGATTCTTCTTCTGATGACTCTTCTTCGTCATCATCGTCTTCTTCTTCATCTTCATCTTCACTTGATTCAGATTCCCAATTATCGTTTAAAACAATATCATTTTTCTTTCCTTTAGTACCTAACCTTTCTTGTAAATCACGATCATCCATATCCCAAGCTTCAGATAAAGTAACTAATTGTCCTTCATCAATACTATCATATTCTTCATCATCATCATCTTCTAAATCTTCCTCATCATCACTATCAAGACCTTGTTTTTTCAAACTCTTTCTTTTATCTCTAATAGTTTGTGAGAATTTAGAATTTAAAACATCATAATCATCATCAGATCCTAAAGCTTCATCAGAATCAATTTCTTCATCTAAATCAACTTTAATATCATCAGGTAAATATTTTCTAGCATCTAATATACCATCTTCAAATTCTTTATATTGTGAATTATATTTACTTTTTTCATTCATGAAAATTTCATCTTTTCCATCATCTCCTGAATTATCTCCATCTTCATCATATCCATTTAATTGTCGTTCTGCTATTTGATAAGCATTTAAATATTTCTGAGCATTTCTCTTTGTCTTGGTTTTACCCTTACGTGCCATGATGATTATCTGTTGAGTTAGTGATTGGTTTAAAAGATGTGATTTTCAATATTAAAATTTTTTTTTTTTTTTTTTTGGGATTGATGAGATGGGACAAATACATCACACAAAATTAGATTACTATGGGGAGGAGGAGGGTGGACAAGGGAAATTAACAACAAACTGATACACCATAAGCAAGTTGACAAAATAATTCACCGAAATCAGCTATCATGACAAGCAGTAATGATATCAAGTCAATTTGGTATGAGTTTGGTATGAGTTTAATTCAAAAATACCGGTAGTGTAATTCCGATGCACGTGCGAGACACGTCGATTGATTATTTTCGAGTTTTTGTAACTTTTAAAGCAAAATAGAAAAAAAAAAATAAACAAAAAAAAAAATTTACTCTAATTAATCACAAGAATCCTTATTTAGGAACAACCAGCGGTAAGGAGATGTCGGAATTATTCAGGAGGTATAAACAAACTAGAGAAAGCAATGGATTAGGAAGATCAGAACCTCCACCACTACCATCTTCACAACAAGAACAACAACGAGATTCGTCGTTATATCCAAGTATGAGAAGTTTAGATGATTCAATAACACGAAGAAGAAGAACTACAGTTAATCAACAATCACGATTTGGAAATGATGAAATTGATCATAAATTCACAAATTTGACAAGTTCTATTAGTAATAATAGAGATAAATTAAGTGGAAGATCTTATAAAGATGTTCGATTTAGTGATCCACCTTCGATTAGATCTAATCATACAAGATTTGATAAATATCTTGAATCAAGAAATGGTAGAGCTTATGGGATTAAATCAAGAGAGGAAGAAAAAGAAGAAGAAAGATTAAGATCACCTATTAAATCATTAAATAATGGAAGAACCCTTAAAAATAAAGATTATTCAAGAGATAGATTATCAATGTATTCTACATTAGGAAGTACACCAATTAGAAATAAATATAAAGTTTCAAAAAAAGTTCCAGATGATAAACAATCAGGGATTATATCTAGATTAGTTAATTATTTTACTCATCATGATGAGGAACAAGAAGATGAAGATGTCAAATTGTTGAAAAGAACAGCTAGGAATGTTTTAGATATTGATCCAGTACAAGATGTTTTAGATCAAAGTTATGAAGATAGAATAAGACGTGAATCAAGAATCAGAGAAGAACAAGAACGTTTAAAACTAGAGGAAAAATTAAGAATTCAACAAGAAGAATATAGATTAAGATTTGAACAGGAGAAGATTTTATTTGAAGAAAGAAAAAGACAAGATGAAGAGAGATTAAGAAATGAACAAGAAAGATTTAAAATTGAAAAGGAACGTTTCAATTCAGATATTGAACGATTGAAATTAAAAGATAATGAAAAGATATTAAAATTAGAAAAAGAATTAAATGATTATCGTAAACAATTAAAAGATGCTAAATTGGAAATTAATTCAAAAGATACAGAGATTCAAGAACTTCATTATCAAATTGATGATTTGAGTGAAAAATGTGATTCTTTAGAACATTCTCAAAATGATAAATTAACCATCATGGATGAAAAACAAAGAAAACTTTTATTTGAAATTAAAAAATTAAAAGATAAATTGGATGCTAAGAATAAAGAGAATTCAGCTTTAAGATCTGAAATTGAAGAGTTTTTAAACCTGAACTTTAAATAAGACAGCTTTTGTATTGATAATAATAATATTAATAATAATAAACGTAATAGTATTTATATTCAACAAAACATACATATATGTAGTGGTTGATTATCATCTTGGTTATACAGCACCAAATTTACTGGCAAATTCATCATATTTATGTAAACTTTCAGGATCAACACTTGGCTTTATATATTTCAAACTTGCTTCAAAATCTTTAAATCCAATTGGCCTAATTTGTTCAATTGGTGTACTCAAAAGATCCCCACCAAGTTCTCGAAGTGGTCCCATGGCTGCATCTTTAGCTAATGTAGTAATATCACTACCAGAAAATCCATCAGTTTGTTTAGTTAATTCATTGATTTCTTCATCACTAAGATTACTATTTTGAAATTTCAATAATTTCTTAATTTGATTCAGTCTTGTTTCATCTTCTGGTAACGGGATATAAAGTTTTTTGGAAAATCTACGTCTTGCAGCTTCATCAATACTCCATGGCATATTTGTTGCACCCAATACCAACACTCTACTATTATCTTCGCCCTCTCTTGCCGCAGCAGCTGATGATAAGTCACTCCATTGAACTAAAAATTCATTCTTGATACGACGACTACTTTCAATTTCACCTTCTGATCTTGCAGTAAGTAATGAATCAATTTCATCCATAAATATAATTGATGGTGCTAATTTTTTCGCCAACAAGAATAATGCTTTAACCAATTTTTCTGATTCACCAAGATATTTAGAAACTAATGATGCAGCGGAAACACTGAAAAATGTACTTTTTGATTCTGTGGCAACTGCTCTTGCCAACATCGTTTTACCAGTACCTGGTGGCCCAAATAATAACATCCCTCTAGTTGGTTCTCTTAATCCTTTAAATAAATCAGGTCTTAAAAATGGGTATACAACGGCTTCTTTAAGTGCATTCTTAGCTGTTTCCAACCCAACAATATCGTCCCAATAAACTTCATTCCCATGCACAACAATGTCACTTAAAATATGTTCGGCAGAATTCTCATCAATACCACGAATTGAAGAAATAAGTTCTTTACGAGCATGTTCATCAGTAAATGGATCCGGTTCAGATGCTGGTGGTGCTGTTGCTGCAGGTGTTGCAGAGGATGATGTTGCTGACGATGGTCCTTCATCAGTTCCTTGTTGTTCGTCATTCTCATATCCACTTAACAAATCATCCATGGTTGGACTTGCTGGAGTGACCGGATCCAGCCTTATCTGTGTTGGAGGTTTGACAGCTACTTTATTGCCATTGGTTTTAGGAGTTGTACCATTCGTCCTTGGTTTGGTAGTTGAAGCAGCTGGTTTCTTTTTCGGTTGAGTAGTTCTAACAAAATTATATGTAATATTTGATTTTTGTTTGGGAACAGCAGAAGATTTTGCTGGTGTCAGTTGTTTCATAAGTTTCTGAATATTCATAGGTTTTGGTTTGGTATAAACATAAGGTTGTTTTGGTTTAGTTGATCGAACATCAGATGTGCTCTTTGAAATATGCTCTTGTTTTGCTGGAGGTCTATGTATTCTTGGAGGGGCAACAGCTACTCTTTCAGGATTTATAATTGGTTTAATGGTTAAATCTTCTAAAGAATTAGATAGGGCCTCTCCATCAGCATTTAAATAATCATCCAAATCAATTAAATTAGGTCCATCGTCTGAGTAGCTGGATAAATTTGAAGAGGTTCTTGAGTCAAATTTCTCCCAATTCCCACTATTATTTCTACTACTTGGAGTATATGTATCTTGATCGAAATCTTGAAATAATTCATCTGGTTTTAATTTAGATTTGGCTATTTTATATTTTTCTTGAGATGTTAGTGGTTTAGTCCATGATGCTGATGCTGCTGTTGATGCTTGTTGTTCAGATTGTGGTTTTAATTTTGGTTGAGGCTGATGATGAGCACTATAGCCATTTGGACGCAAAGATTTCATCATTGCTCTCGGAGCACTTGAGCTAGATGGCAACGAAGAAGAATGTCCATGTCTTAAAGAAGTCTGCACCACTTTACCTCTTGATGGAGGAGGGATTGGTGCTTGCTGTTGAGGATTTGCATCTCTGTGTCTCTGCCTATTGACTTCATCTAATCGTAACTGTACTCTTATCAAATGTTTGACGTTTTCATCTCTGATTCCCTTTAATTCATTCAATATTGTCTTTTCTTCAGGTCCAATCTTGGACGATAATTTGTCAAATAGATCTAATTTGTATAATAAAGATGTATGTAAACTTTTCCAACCTTTCAACGCTTCTTCGAATTTTCCTTGTTCTTCCAAAGTCAAATTTTTGATTGTGAGGTTGCAACAATCAGAATACGTTTGTTGAAGTTCTTCCAAAGTAGATAGTTGAGGCGGTTTCTTTCTTGAAAACATTATAGTGGAGATTCACAATCGTCTATTCAGTTCAACCCAATGCAATATTCAACACTTCCAAGTGACAATAGACTTATTGATCTGATCCGTAATCTGGTTGTAAAGATGTTGTCTTTGCAGAAAAAAAAAGAAAAGGGATTCACATTTTTTCGTTCTATTTTTTTTTTGTTCTCTGTTCTCTGTTTGGCTTTGATTTTGATTTCCTCTGTGTGTCAACAATGAAAATCAATTTTGCTGTGTGTTGTCTGGCTGTTGTAAAAAAAAAAAAAATTCTCTTGCGGCTAACATGGAATTTTTTTAGTGATCGCTAACAATTACGTAATATAACATTGTTGCCAGTTTATCAAACAGTTGATAGGTTACTCTTGAATCAAAACAACTTTACACGGTTCAAATTGCTCACTCAAATCTACACAAGAAGATGGATGCAATTCCATCAAACGAGAGTTGAAAAAGAGAGTAGAGATTGGATGTAGTGATATAACGGGACACTTTAAAGTTTCTAGACCTTTAAAATATTCTTAATAACCACAGATTGATCTGTCCGAACAATTTATCAACAATTTACCCACCAACATAATCAATAAATCAAACAAATCCTCTCTAACAAGTCACTGAATGAATCAGAAATCAATGAAATTTCCCTAACTTAATAGGCGAAACCATCAAAATCAATCCATTATAAGTTAGCAACAAGCTTTCAAGTCTTAGTTGAACGAAAGGCATTGATCATATTGAATACATTAAAAATAAATTGCCAAATTTCTGTAAATTCGGAGGACAACTTTCAAAGAAAAAAAAGAAGAAAGGGAAAACAAGAAAGAAAGAAAAAATTTATTCGACTCTCGATGAGTATTTATACTATCAAAAAAGTCGTGTAAGTGTGGATAAACTTCTCTTAGGGTTTCAGGTTGCCACTTGTGTCGTGTACAATGTGTCAATTACTGATTTTATATATTTTTCTTTTGCTTGATATGGAAATATGTGTAGGTGTAGTGTATTTTTTTTTTTTTTTGGTATTTAAGTTTCACGATTTTTCTTTTTATATAAGCTATTCATTAATTTCAACAGACTAGTACTCAACCATGGTGGAGGTCAAGGACATTATAGTACAAATTGGAAGTGTTGTGGTGTTTTTATTAGAGGTATTCTTTAGAAATTCAATAACATTTATCGTTCATGCACAAAGAACATACCCTGAACTAACCAATATATTATTCTTATTAATTGGTGTTTATATTTTCTATCGAGTATTGATTAGAGCATTTAAAACATGGTTTAATTTCTTAATCATGACCATTAAAACATTATTGGTTTTATTTTTCATTTTTCTTGTTTTCATTATTTATATACGTGGATGGGAAAGATTTATTAATCAAGATTTGCCATTTTTAAAAAATTCAATTTACCATTTATGGAATTTAGGTAATCATGTTAATGAAAATGGATTTAATTTATGGAGTTTGATAAATAATGTTAATTTTAATGATTTTTCTCAAAAAGCAGAAGAGAAGTTTAAAGAAAATATCAATGAACCAAATGCTTATTTTGAATATATGAATAATAAATTTGGTAATGAAGATGGTGATGAGCCTGATTTTAATGATATTCAAAAAATGGTTGAAGAAGGAATTGATTATTTACAAGAAAATATTGATTTAAATAAATTTGGTGGACATGTTCAAGATTTTTTAAACAATCTACAATAAGTGTACAAAAAAAAAAAATATACGTGTGTATATGTGTGTGGGTGTTTTATTATTCTTCTGGTTCTTCATCTATACATTGTAGACCTTTATCTTTGACAAATAGGTTTGTAATTAAACAGATAGCTAATAATGGGATTGTTAAATAGAAAAAATTCCTAATTGATGTCATGTACATTTGTCTAACCACCACAACTTGATCATGAGTTAGCACAGAAGTATCAATTTTGGAATAAATATGATTTTGCATATAATTTAAGTAATCATTTGGTAAGACACCTTGTGATCGTTGATGATTAATTTCAGAAATTAAAGTGTTACTAATTATTAAAGAAGCAATAGCTAATCCCATAGCACCACCAAATGATCTAATCACATTTCTACAACTTATAACAACAGCTCTTTCAGATTTTTTAGCTTGACTTTGAGCAGCCACCATAGTTGGTTGAAAAGTGCAAGCAACCCCACTTCCCATAAGTAACAACACAATCACTATAATTCCATAATTTGTATTCAAATCAAATAATAAAGTCAATCCACAAGATAAAGTCCATATTGAATATCCAAATATAACAACATAAATATAATGACCAGTGTAACTTATTATCTGACCGGAGATGACTGAAACCACAGATTGTGGTATAACTAATGGTAACATCAAAATAGAAGAATGAATTGAATCCAACCCTCTAACAATTTGATAGTAATAAGCAATATAAAATGTAAATCCATAATAAGCCATTCCAAAAAAGAAATTTGAACCTAATATAAGAGCTAATGATATCCTTGTAAATAATGTCATTGGAATCATGGGTAATTCAGGTATTTTCCATTCAACAAGTAGAAATACAAGAAATAATGCTCCACCAATGGTAAACATTGAAATTACCAACGAGCTATTCCAAGGATATGTTGATCCACCTCCACTTATTGGAATTAACAATAAAATAATACTTGAGCAACCAAATAATATCCCCCAATAATCTAATTTTTTAAACTGTTGAGATTTTGTAATTATAGATTTTAATTCCTTTGATTGTTGTTTATTATCAATAAATATTAAATTAACAATCATAATTAAGAATACCAATGGACTCATCATATGATAAAAATTTCTCCATGAATTATTTTCAATAAAACTTGACATTAAAAAAGGACCAATTGAATTACCCAATCCAACACTGGCACCTAATATACCTTGGTATTTACCTCTTTGTCTTAAACTTACAACATCACTTAAAATAACCATACATAAACTTTGTATCCCACCACAACTTAATCCAGTAATTGCTCTAAATATAAAAAATTCAATTCCTGTTTTAACAAATCCACAAATTAAATCACCTATTGATAATCCAAATAAACATAAAATTAACATAATTTTTCTTCCGAAAATATCTGATAATCTACCAAATATTACTTGACATACTGTATTTGCTAATAATGAAGCAGTTGGGGCCCAATTAATTGTAGATTCACTATTTAAATCTCTACCTATTGTAGGTAAAGCAATAGTTAACCCTGTTTGATCAACAAATGATACAAATAAAGCTAATGATAAACATCCTAAACAAATTAAAAGTTTTCGAAGTGGTAGAATATTATAATGAACATCACCTAATTGTTCAGATAATTGTTTAACTTCTGCAATAGATTTCTCTGACATTTGTTATTACAGAACATCATTGGAAAGCAAATTTTTATAATCTACAAGCAATTCAGATAGGCTTAAATACTCTTTTGTCGATGAGTTAACGGAGTTATTCTTCCCATTTTGCAATCAATCGGAATTGTACTGCGGAGAAAATAGAAAAAATTCCGAAATACCGATGAAAATTTCTCAATTTGGGAAATCGGAAAGATTCATATTCTGATTATTGAAAATATGACATATTTAAATAACATCGATAGAAAAGAGGGGGGACTCCGAAATAGGTAGATAACTGGATGGAATACCCAAGTAGGTTGATTCGACTAGATATATATATATATCAATGTAGAGCTACTAATAGGGCAATCTTGAGTTACTAAGAGACATAAAGAAAAGGGTCGTGTGTATTAGTACAAGAAAGAAGAAGAAAAAAGAAAATTTTCTTTCCAACAAATCGTTGGAGTAAAATATGACCTCAAAAATAAATCTCTGCTTTTCTTACTTTTATAACTTATGTGATTTTATAATATAGTGTGAAAATAATTATGTCATCCATGTATATGAATTTGGTTTGGGTAAAGACCTAACTTACTAACCAAGCATTATCACTTCAATTAGTTGAAGTGGCAATGAAAATTAATCATCTAGCATAATCAATATTTTATACTCATATTAATATATATATCTCATCGTTATTCTATTATATTATGAAAGTTATTTTTGAAATTGTAGTTTGTTTTGTAATTAATAACATATTCTTCTTTAATTATATACTAATTTCTGATCTCTGTTCCTCTTTGTTGTGTTAATCAATACTGATTGGTTAACATTTTAGTTTTGGTCACGTTATTTAGTCGTGTCCAAGGTTCAAATGAAATAATAAGGAGGGGCGAGTGGTGAAGAGGGAATTCTTTGAACGATCCCAAAAAAAAAAAAAATCATGTTGTTGACCTATAAACATAGTAGTTTCTTACTCTAAATTGAATATCGATCTTATAAATTTCTCGAGCATGGAGAGAATTGGGATATCTTATCATGAATTTCAAAGATTGTCAGGAGCCTAATTAGCATGACGTCTTTGATTAGTAACTAACTTTTCGAAATTGATTTCTAGCATTCTGAATTTTATTTATATATCTATTCAATATATACTACTGTTATTAATATTATAATTATTACTTTAATGAATTATATTATCCCTTGTAGAGTTGTAAAATCGTCTTCCAATGGTATTGAACATTGGTTGTATATCACGTGGCTAATATCATGTGCTTGGTTTTCTTTCTTTTTTGTGTAGAAAGAAAGCCACGGAACAACTACGAAAAAAAAAATTACTGCAAAATGAAAACGAAAAAGAAACGAAATTTTTCAAATGTGGGTACAATAACCACAGTGATATGTAACGACAATGCTTATAATTATGAATAATGATAATGAAAATAAGAAAATGTACATTAATTTTATAATACACAACAAAGGAAAATGAAATAGAAATGATCATGTTTTATTTTCGATTTCATACATTACGTCGTCTTTTGAAATTGATATATAAATAATGTATTTGTGTTTTATCTTCTTTTGTTTTGATTTTATTACATCTACATGATCATCATGAGGAGAAAAAACTCAAAGGATGAAATAAGTGAAAGCATGTTTGTTTGATGTTGTGTAATGTGTAATGATATTACTTTTATAAGAACGATGATGATGATAGAGATGATGTGTGTGGGGGGAGGAAGTGAAAATGGAAGAAGATAAAAACTAAAATTAATGAAAGGTTTTGATATTCTTCAAAATTTCATTTATAATTACTAGTTGTTGCTAGTTGGGGATAGTTCTCAAATATAGATAATCAAGCACACCAACATAGTAACTGCTGAGTTTATTTAATTGAATCAACGAAATTTGGCTATATTTAAGAGATAAACTGTAAACTGTATAGCCTAAGTAAATTTTAACAAGGGATAGTTTACAACGAAGTTTCTTTTTGTTTTTACTTAGTAAATGTACAATCTGCATATTGCCTCTTTTAATAAAAGATAATCAATTCAATTACTTAGGGGGTGTAAACGACGATTTAAGCCTGGTAGAGGTATAAAGAAAACAAAAAAGTTTAATTTTTCAATAACTATTAGATATGCATTTAACCAAAAGTAGTATACCTTTGTCTTAGAGGGCCGGCGCTGCCACCGCTCAAATGTAAAATAACCCAAAAACATAGGTTAGAATTTCTATATATACCTTTTCACAGAAATGCAGAAAACCATTACAATTATACACAATTATAATCTGTGTAATTATCTAAAAGTGTACTATTTTTGGAATTTACATACATATATAAGGGTTTATGTTTTGCGTTATCATGATTTGAATAAACACAAAAAAGGAATAGAAATCCATTTAGAAAATATTGCAGATACTAAGTAAATAGATATCCATTTAATCTAGACAGGAGATAAATTTCTTTTTATCATGCATGAATTGAAATATAGTGCTATGTATAATCATTAAACAATACAGAAAAGTGATCATAACGAACAAAGTCTCTGCTTCTAATTGTAAACAATCATATACATGCATGAAATGGAGTATAACGTGTAATTTCCAAATACATATAGAATACTAAATCACCTTGACGATATAACACAAATGATTTAAACTTAATGGTGGAAATTTCAAATGCAGAAAGGATAAGTCTAATTGTAAATTCTAGAATTTAGAAAAGTTCACAGAAAACAACAGTTTAATACTTGAAACTCACTCAAATGGCCTGGAATAGTCAATTTATCCGGATTTAGACGACTAAGATGAAATTCCTTATGTAATATCTCGGTGTTCGGTGTCAGAAGCCATAACTGATGTTCTTCTGTAATTTATACACTAGTAAGTACTGAAATATTATGGTGAACATTATGATTGTAAAGAGAGAGAATTTTGGAAGCCGTTTTTTTTTAGACCAAGATCGACGATCTTAGATCTTCGGTTGAGATCGAAATTAAAACTTACATAATGAATAATATACCCAAACCAAGGGTTTCATTTAAAACAGATAGAACCCAATTTAAATGTGGTTGGTGTATATATCATTCGGATGATCATCTTCTATTTTTTTTGTATCTGTCTCATCATTATCATCAATCTCATCAATTATATATATCAAGTCATCAGTTGATATAGCAAGCAACAAGTAACAAGCAACAAGCAATTTCGTTTCCTAGTGCTTTTCAATATCGTGCATTATAAACACAACAACAACAACCAAAAAAGAAAAGAATAGTATTTCCAATTAACAACAGAACGCATTTAAGTGGACATTCGAGAGTTTCTTAGTTTCGTCTATACAATCTTGAAAGAGAGACACAGAGAGCCAGTTTTGATGTATACACAAAAGCAACAGTTAACACGCAAAAAGCAATATGAATACTTGCCATAATCTGAAATTCGTGCTATTGTTATATTCGTCATCTATCGTTATACCCTTTTTATTTATACAAATCAATTGCATTCGCATATACATGATGTATGCAATTTTGTTTATAGGAAGATTAGACGATCAAACGATTTTTTTTTAAAAAATAATAAGCATGATTTTTTTAAACAGGAAACATAGACAACAAACGAGAAAGAGCAACGTGTTGTTGTTAATGCTTGCTACATAATGCAAATGATTACCTCTTGTTATGTGAGTTGAACAATAGATTCTAATGGTTAACAAAAAAGACATGATCATTTTTGTTGTAGTATGCAATGAGCACCTAAATGCCTCTGACTTTTGAGCACCCCTAATCACTTATCTTGGACTAATACTACCATTCTTATATTTGCTGGGCTTACCGTGTAGTGACAATGGATATAATTCAAACACGAATTAAATTGAAATTCCTAATCAGAATTTAGTACTATCTACATATTATCTTGGTTTTTAATTCCTTTTTTTTATCAAACTCAACAATTGGCGTGTAAACTTTTCTTCTTTAGTAATTTCTTAAAAATATAGACTTCACGAGTTGTAGCATATTTCCGAACTAGACTTTAAAAAATATTACAAACCAATAAACACAAAACTTATGCTAATATTTTCTACCATTTATTACCTTTCTATGTTGCTCTTGAGATGTAATTCCTATTATAATTGAAATGATTCGGGGAGTATAGAGCGTCGTTAAAGATGTACTAACAAAAATAGAAAGAGAAAGAGAAGGAGAGGACTAAAACTCTCAAGAAAAACTTTCATCTTACCTCTAGGGCAATATGAATATGTTAATGTATAAATTAATACTAAAAATGCGTGTATGTATGTCTCTGAACTATATAATTTTGGGTCACTTCACTAAAATAAAGGAATGACATCATGATCAACCAACTTTAGAAAAAACAAAGTACTCTCTTGAGAAGATCAAAGGTTTGTTGTCTCAGTTCGTATATTCACTAAGGTTATTTCGTCTAGAGAGGAAGGGTTCTTCAGAACGTGGCATTGTTTTCCCAGAGGGCTATTCTAGTTTGTATCATTTCAACAAATATCTATTATTAGAAACAACTTTGTATTTGCTAGATTTAGTTCGAACTATTAAACTTTCGAATTATCTCAATTTAAAATATTTACAATTTTTTTTTATTCAATAAAAGGCACATATCGGTTTTAATTCTTAATTCAGTAAATTTATTCTGAACAATCATATATTTCAAAACATACACTCTTCACAATGTTTACCTACAAGTATATGCTCACCTTCACATACATATACATGTTCACATACATATTCATTAACATATACGTGCAGTTACTGGTACTGTTTACAAAGTTAGATGATCGAACACAAAAAAAAAATAAAAAGCCGAAATGTATAAATAAAAACAAGTAATATTTTCTTTGGGCAACATGCAAATGTATTGACCCAAAAAGGAGTTGAAGAATATGTATGATCAACACACAGAAACAGCAACAAATAAAATAAAATAGAAAATAGAAAACAGAAAAGAGAAAATAGAAAAAAGGATTTATCCAGGAAAGACAAAATACGTCATTAAAAATATACAGATTGAGACAATGATTCATTAATCAACATTTGATCTCTTATTTTTCTTTCTACATTTACTCTCAAAACCCTTACTTCTGAGGCAATGTTTGTATATAATCAATTTTGATTACTTTAATAACCTCTAAAAACTCATCCTCTTTTCTTGTATACTATTGAAGTCCGGATTAATCTAAAGGTTTTCGGTAAATAGTTAAATGCCAGTCTAATTGTAGTAGTAATCGTTGAAGCAATGTAATGCATTTGGTGAATTCTGAAATAATTCTTGGGAGGGGGGAGAAGAAGAAGAAGAGGGGAGAGAAGAGATACTGAAGATGAGGAAAGGAGTGGCGAGTGCAGAAAGGACAAGTGATGAAAGGTGTAGCCAACTAAAACCAATAAGAAATTTTTCCTATTTTAGCAGTTTTTTTTTCTTTCTTTTTTTTTTATTGTCTAATCACAAAAGACGTGTTTTGTAATTTTTGGTTTTCATTAATTTCAAAGATGGGATGTGATTATTGATTTGTGGTACAATTGGATGCGAAAAAAAACGCAAAAAAAAAGAAATTCCGATTTCTTTTTGATGTTGCAATCTATTTTTTTTTCTTTGACGCACGCACCATGTCACGTGCGAGATAGACTAAAATTATATTTAGTCAGATCCTTTGTCCTTTCTATTAGGAATGTGAAACTAAGGTTTCCGCCTATCTCCAACTGCTTGTAGATTTATTTTAAAATTCTTTTCTAAAACCATTAATTGAATACATATCATCTTCGTTTTGAACCTGTGTAACCACTTGTCCTCATTCCAGATGATATGTCAAAATATGATTCTAACAAGAATAAGTAAAGAAACCAATGCCACTGAAATAATGATGTAGTTACCTAGAAGACATGTAGACAAAAATCTTTCACATATATGAAAAGACTTGCTTTTACGAAAAATTCCACCACAAGGGCAACAAAAGAAAATAGATTACAATAACTGAACGTATAACCTAGAAATTATTCTGTTCTATTTTACTAGCGGCTTAAAGACATGCAATTAGAAAAAGACAAAAAAATTGCGATGAAAAAGTGAAATTTTTTTTTTTTTTGATCCAACCCATTCAACAGCTTGAATCAAAAAGATAACACAATAAGAGATAATCTATAAATATCACAAACTCTTGGGTGATTATTATTGAAAAGAAAGGGTCTGGTATTATTATTATTCTCGTTCAATAATTGTAATATTCTGGGAGTAGATATGCCCTTGTATTTTGAATTATTCCCAATTAAGTATATGATCGGAAAACAACTTTTCTACGTATCCATTGTAATTCTACTTTCCTGTCGCCCCCTTATTTTGGGTTTAGAATGAGGCGTACATTTACATCGCCTTTTGGATAAAATCAATTGATTAATCTCGATATTATCTAACTAAACAAGTTCAGCCATTATTAAAAGGTATACGGACATAACCTATCTTTCACAAACACTGACATTATTGAAAGGAACCCTTTCAGATTTTTCAGACTCCTTTGAAACATACGTTGAAATCATACGATATTTCCGGCTTTTATAATTGCCCAGGAGTTCAAAAGGATTCTTTTTAGTGCAAACTAGAATTAATAATAATAAAATAGACAAAAAAAAAAAGGCAAACTACTGTAATGTAGTGTACTGTAGTGTACTGTGCGGCACTCGTGATTGTGCTTCTTTTTTTTTTCACTTGAAATACTATACCACTATAAAAAATATCAAAATCAAAATCTTTGTATTCTCCAAACCATTCCTATTTTTATCAGAGAATGATAGTTAAAATATTGATTTAAATTTATTATTGTGACCGTTTAGAGTTGGCGAGAGAGATTTGATTTATATTGTGATCACAGAAGAAAAGAAGGACCAAATTAAGTTTATTATAATTGGGATCACACCAATGATCGCGGATGAAGAAACAAAATTAATAGGTCATATATAAACGAATGATATAAATTTAAATTAAGTTAATTATAATTCATAAGATTTTAATAAACAAGCATGGGACGGGGAAAGGTAATCTTAAGAGACGTTCAATTATGATAATTTTTAATTTCAATAGCGAAATCTAAAATAAAATAAAATAAAGAAAAAAGCACTTAACGTGGTATATGTAAGTATTTTAGTTTTACTTAGACATACCCATTTATGCATGGTAATATATACATTTATCATAAAAAAGAGAAAACAAGAATGCCATATATCCATTCTTTACTACACGACGACAAAAAAGGGGGGGGGGCGGGGAGTTGGGGGAGATGCTGGTTTGATAATGAATACCTGATGGGTGAACACAGAGAAGGAAAACATTCCAAAAAAATAAAAATTTCACAATATTTATTGGATTAATAATAATGGGTTATGAGATTAACTTAAAAGTTGCAGTTGATTTATTTATAAACAAATCGATTTTAAGTTAACTTATTTCGATTTTCTTTTTCTTTTTATTTTTTTCTTGAGGCTGTGAAAGGACCGTTGATAATTTTGTGTGGTTTTAATGTAGGAATATGTATAATGTAAGATGTGGAATATTATAATGAACCGATCAAATGAACGAACAACTACTACAAGAAGAAAATAAACAAATAATTTTGAACAAAAAAAAAAGGGTTCACTAAGGGTTCGCTAAGGGTTTTTTTAATACCACCATCAATTCAAATCACTCTGTTGGTATCCACCCTGCCAATCAAGTATTCGAAATATCTGATCTGTTCTACTATATCTTGTTAAGAATCAACCACTTTTACACATAAAAGTTAAACCAAGTCGTGATGTTGATGCTTATAACATGACGTATGAACGAGTCCTTTGTCCTTTCTCCTTTGTCCAAAAGTTATTTCCAAAAAAAAGACAAAAATCAACATATACACATGGTAGTATGCATATGAAATTCGAATAATAATTAACATCATGTCGTTGATATTCATTGCTCATCAATAGTTTGTGGTTTGATTCATATCTCTTCAGCCCACAACATGATGACCCTAATAACCTCTGTGACTGCTGTTAGTGTCCACAAGAAATGCTGGTTGTAGTTATAGTAAACAGTGCCGTCGTTTACCAAGTATAATTCCAATAAATACGTAACCGCGGTTTAAGACTGTTCACGTGATGGTTGTTAATTGGTCCACACGGTGGGATTGACAACGGTAAACAGAAAGTAATACTTTTTTTTTTGCTCATTTCCGCCGTCATGTGTCACGTTCTATTATGTAAGCAGAGTAAAATTTGAATGTTACAAATTGACAAACAATAAAAAGTTTAAATTTGAGTCATCGGGATGATGCACCATTACGTAAAATTAATTTTGGAATTACACAAAACGAAACCACCCCAAACTATCAACAACTTTTCACTTAAAGAACCACCAATTGGTAGCATAATCAACTAGAAAAGTATAATATGTGGCTGGATTGATATTGTAGATATTGGTTATTGGATTTGATGGAGTGATCTTCAACCAACTATGTTGAAATTTAAATATCAAAGGGAAAGAAGAACTTACAAAAGAGAGACGTCACACTATTAATCATTTTGCAAATCTAGATGGAATCAATGGATTACACAATATTTTCAAAAGAATATTCTAATTCTATTAGACGATAGAATATAGGACCAATTATTATTATTATTAACGTTATTATTATTCATATGTATCAGTTAAAGTACTGTACATGATCTTAAATACAATTAAAGGACATCCCAGTTTTTCTAGAACAAGTTCTTGAATAAACCCGATTGTTTCTTATGGATTTGTACTTCGATTATTCAATCTAATATAGAATAATTATTACCTGATAATATCTGTATAGTCTAGAAATCAAAAAGAAAAAACAATAATCATATTAATGCATTGTCATAATGAATTATAGTTTTTTTTTTCTTTTTTTTTTAGTCCCATTTTCGTCGTCTATTCAAAGCTGATCAAGTCATGAAAGAAAGTTGTATAGTCTCTCATTAAAGAAAATTAAGCTGGAACGGGGAAAAGCTGTCTCTATTTCAAGTAGTAAGTTACTCTTTGTGTTAACACTTATGGCCTCTGTCTTTTTTTTTTTATTTTTTTCATCATGTCAAGATCAAATATTCAGGGCCGGTTCCTTCTAGGGGTAATAATTAATTAATCCGAAAATAAATTCCTTTTTGATGGTAATTTTTCCTAATAGGTATATAGTTGTTCATTACTGTTGTGTTTCTTCTATATTCGTATTTGTGATCTTTGTTAATATATGACCAAGATGGTTTATATTACTAAAATTTTAGTCCTTTCATGTGTCAAGTTGCCTCAATCCAAATTAATTTTAGTAGAAGAAATCAGATGTTCTCATAAAGCGCAAAATATCAAAATATCAAAAAATAAATAATAAACGGGTAAGCGTGGAAGACATATATCGACAATAACAACCTTATAGAAATGGATTCATGATTTAAACGTAAATACTTCCCCCTTTTGATAACGATTCTAGAGGGAGGCTTAATGTACGGAGTATATACACGGGATCAGTATCCGATAAACTTTTCAATTGTTTTATCGAAACACCATTTGTGAAATAATATTACTCTGATTGTTATGTATTCTTCACAAATTCTAAATCTATATGAATGCAACAGGTAACCTTGGAAAAAATAGAAAACGAGCAATCGAATTCTTTTGGTAACTGATTTTGATGATAACCAGAAGATAGTTGTTGAGCTTAGACGATGGTTTACTTTTGTTTGAAATTTCGATAAAAAGAAAAACAAAAAACTCCATCAAGTATAAGTTGGTAGTATTCCAAAACCATGGGATGATTTCAAATGTAGGGACCGATTATCAAGCATTATTTTGCATCTTAATATTTTATCATCTTTCAAGTGGGTAACTTTCCGCCTTACATCGTGGATTTCTCAAGCTATTCGAATATTGAGTATTTCCCCTTGAAATTTTTTCTTTAATAACTACGAACATCTCACTTGAATGATCGATCTAGATCTATTTTAAATTAGGTACATTAGGATACACTCGGAAAGAGGGGGGGGAGGAAAGGAAAGGAAATTAATAAAATACACTTCAAGTCAGTTTCAAGAATCTCAAGGTACCTCAAAAGAAAAGTCATTTTAAAATTCCAAGAAGTTGTATTATGACACTTCAGTGGGCATATGATTTATCCATAATATCAAGCACATCATACATATGTCTTTTAAAAAAGAACGAATATTATTAATAGAAACAAGAGCGTATATAATTATTTTTTTTCTTTTACCCACCCCAACAATTAGGTTGCACATTCTTTTATTCGACGAAATATCTATATCTTGATATGTAGGTTTCATAGTAAATGATAAATAATACGAATGGTTAGAATAAAATGTTTCAGCAGATAATTAAACAGACATTCAAATCGTTATTTCTCACATTGCTTGCTTATAAAAATTTGGTTCCTGTTTCAATTGATGATTTTCACATACCCACACACAGACATGCAAACCAGGACACCTATGTCCAAAGCAAACCCAAATTTTTCTTTTTTGTAAATACATATTTAAGTATTCATACATGTGTAACTAAAAAGATCAACGATAAATCTAGAATCCCTTCTTACTTAATCCCCAATGCCCTTTGTTTGCTTTACTTTATGCGTCTGGGGTTTAAATTTTCATCAACAATCAAAACTTGGGGAATTTTAACCACAAAATTAACTAAGCAAAAACAATATTTTTATTTTTTTTTTTTTTTCTGCTTTTTAGTTCTACTTACGTTTCTTAGAAGAAAGCTTAATAATAATAATATTCTAATCATCATCATAAACTAAACCAAAAACTGTTGATAATGATTTACTAACCAGTTTAATCATGTTGTTGTTAATCAAATTTTTTAGTTTCAGATTTGGATTTCTGTTTTTTTTTATGGATGACGTGTACTTACCGATTGGGATTTTCAAATTTAATTTGGAACTAAAGATCATTAATCTAAATCAGTAGCAAGTATATTTGTTGATGATATAATAGTAGGGACAACATATACATATTTTTAGAATAAGAATAAGAACAAGAACAAGAACAAGAATAGGAACAAGAAAAAAAGAAATTTGAATTGAAATTAAATTAACATAATTTGATTAGGGGGAGAAATTAACAAATACAACGGGTTCAACAACATAATTTTAATATTAAAACACCCGATTGTACATATAAACTCTGTGTAATCGTTGATACCAAGAACTCTTCAGTTGATGGTACAAATGAAGTATATATATTTGCTTATAAAATATAATATCAAAGATCATTCATGATCATAAAACGTTTAGTCAAATCATTGTAAATTTGATTAATTAATTGGAGGGGATGGGATTTATGTATCGTATAGTTGAATATGATAACAACAACCCGGGGGAAGGAAGAATCCTATTCCGTCCGTTAATAATAATTGATATTCTAGAAGTTCCTAAAAATAACGAAACATTTATATTGCATTGACTGTTTTTTTTCTTTGATAGGTCAAATGGAATGGGATCGAAGGAAAATGTATGCTGTTAGACAATAAGGTGATAGTTTGATGTATCTTTGACTATTTGTATGAAACCCATTACTGATTATAGTAATGGAATAGAAATCCAGGAAACCCAATTAAAATTGACATTACAACTTAGAATACATAATAAAAGAATTTTTTTTTTAGACACTTGATTAATTTATGTTGATGATAATAATATTAATTAGTGGACACTGAATTGTCGGTACATGAACTTCGTTCTTTTTTTCGTCTTTTTTCTTTATCTTATTATGTATTGCTGAAATGGAACCAGGAAGGCATCTTCAGACCGAGATGGGAGTGGAGGAAATAATTGTAATAGAAGCCCCATTCTGTGTTGTTATTATTGTTATTATTTTTACAATGTACATGTGTATTACTTGGTGATGTTATACATAATTTAGAATTACATTAAACATATCCACAAATGTGTACTAGAATACACAATCAGTATCTTAAACTAAATTCACCCAACTCACGTATAACATACTAAGCTATTGTTAATGTACAACCAAATGAACGGCGCCAATACAAAATCAACTTTTTAATTCAATATAATATCATGTAGGGCTTCATAAAATGCAAACATGTACGGATTATGTATCAGATCCTA